>NW_015505578.1:707275-735460 GCF_001515645.1 Sinocyclocheilus grahami
ATATTGCGTTACTCCCTAAAAAAGTAACTAATTACGTTACTTAGTTACTTTTTATGGAAAGTAATGCATTATATTACTTTTACGTTACTTTCGCGTTACTTTTTAAATATAAGCAGGGCTTGATTGTTTTTAATATAAGAAGTTCTATTTATAGCAAATATAAAAGCCCTTTCACACCAAAAAGTGTAATGAATAAACCTCAGGCTGAAGGAAAAGTAAATTCACGTCTGTACAGTAGAACGCAGGAGAAGAAACACTCTTCAGCAATAAAAAAAACAAAGCACCGTTATTAGTTTATCTAAAGTCATTTGTGCTTATTAGTATGGTTGAACTGGATCATCAAAGGTCAGCAGCAAAGATATTGGTTAATAAAATGGGATTAGATACATTTGTGCTATTTAACATATTTAATTATTGCAGGTTTGCATCATATTCTGAGTTTGCATTGCACTGTTTTAATTCATTTTGATGAATACGTAATCTGTTTTTGTGAGTGGGATGAATTAATGCACATTCACATTTAGTCTAGAACTACAGTAACATCATGTTCACACAGCTGTACTTCTGATTTCTCCCAATATGGGGACAGGAGACTTGTCAGTCAATAAATGGGAAAACAAAGTAACTGGCATTACTTTTTTGAAAAAAGTAGTAATGCGTTACTTTACTAGTTACTTGAAAAAAGTAATCTGATTACGTAACTCACATTACTTGTAATGCGTTACCCCCAACACTGAATTTGGGTTCTGCTAAACAGAGAAGTGTATCTCAGACTTGCAAATTCACTCGACACACACACACTGAGGTATCATTCAGGCCCAAAGACTTCAATCCTTTAGGGTATAGTGTGTTTGTAGCCATTCTTGATGTGAGGGAAGTGAAGCCTCTGATCAGAGAGCAACCAAACCTAATTTTACAGAGTAAAACATGAATTCACACTATTATGCTAAAAGAGGTGAAAGTTTGATTGATGTACTTTACTGTCTCACATCGCTGGAGATCTAATCCACCAGCCGTGCTGAATTTCGGAGTGACAGAAGGTCAGACATGGGCAACAAGCCTTTTGTTTGATGTGAAGCAGTCAGGCAAAGATGGTCAGACAGTAAGGTGGACCAAACCAGACTGGCCATATGCTGTCATGGACTTCAACCTCTCTCAACAGGACTGAGGGTCAAGAGCCTGCTGCCACCACTTCTGCCACCAACAGACGTCGAGACTAGCACTGTTCTGGTTGACCTAGCAGCACCAGGCAACAGACGGCGAAAGAAAGTGTGGTGGACAATCAACATGTCCTGGGATATCAATTAAAATATCATCGAAAGCGACATCAATTAAAATGTCAGATGGTTTTCTGTAAAAAATTACCTTGGTACAGCAAGACAGTGGGTAGTCCAGACACTGAGCTATTTGATTTCTAGAATATTCTCTTATGTGTTACTGAGATCCTGTTTTTTAACCACATGCACGTACATAAAAGCATGTGAAGTCTGTCACACAGGGCAAGTATAGTGGGACGCTATTGAAATAAGGGACAAGTCTGGCTATTGCAACATCTTTTCAAACCTCTGGTTGTGAAACTAGGGTAAACACAGCCATTTCTTTAAATGAGACGGCCCCTCCAAATCATTGATTAAAACAAGTGGACAAAAGGCATAGCATTTGGGATTTTTACCTTTGTACCTACCAATTTGTTGATTTGGTAAAGTAAAGTAAAGTAAAGTAAAATAAACAGCTGTGACCCCATTTTATGCAAGAATCTGTCAGATTCTGATCAAAATCAGCCAGAAAACATTGGTCCGGGTAAGCCTAAATTGCTTAACACCATAAGGGAAGCTACAGATCAGGAAAAAAGCAGAAACGCAAAAGCATTAAGGCACACTTCTAAGCCTTCACTGTAGCATGTGATTCCTACTAATCGAACAAAGAAACAGAAGTGAGATATTCGAAAAACAGTGATGTGCTGTTTTTACAGGAGCGACACAGAACAATGTGTACAAGTGCAATTTCTGAACTTACAAAGCTAAACCTAAAGTCACATCCTGGTCCAACAAATGATAATCAAATTATATTTTGATACTTTAATCTTTCAAATAAAATGCAAAAATGGCCCATTTAAAGGAACACTATTTTTGATAATAGGCTCATTTTCCAACTCCCCTAGAGTTAAACAGTTGAGTTTTGCAGTTTTCGAACCCATTCAGCCAATCTCCAGGTCTGGCTGTAGCACTTTTAACTGTAGCTTAGCATAGATAATTGAATCTGATTAGACCGTTAGCATCTCGCTCAAAAATTACCAAAGAGTTTCTATATTTTTCCCCAGCTAGGTAACTTCCAATAAGCCTATTTTCAGGCGCTGCGTAATATCATTGCGCCTGCTGCACCCATGGTACGGCAGCAAAGTTCCTTGATTATTACGCCGGAATGAGAGTATAGTTCCTAGCCTTATCGGCCTATAAAATCGCAACTTTTCATTTTCTGTCTGTCTTAGTACACGATGTAACTACAGAAGAGTCAAGTTTTAAATAGGCAACCCTCTACATTGCGAGTAAATCACTCGCATATGCGACTAAATCTTCACTCTCCGTCAAGCGATCTGTGATATTTTTCAGTTAATTTGAATGGATGCGCAGCGCACCTGTGTTTGTGTATTTGGCGTAACGTAAACTCTAGTGTGAAGGAGCACGACTCGCCGTGCATTCTCTCACACGCGCAAAGAGTGAGAGCGAGCGAGAGTCTCGCATAACATGCAGAATTCATGCGCTACATGTAAAGGATATACTTTGTTGTACTTTCCTGTAAAAATAACAGAGTTCCTTTGGAATTCTTCAGCTTTTAAGAACTGCCGGGTTTTCCTGTAGTAGGCGGAACTAATGCGCAAACAACAATCTCACTGGCTGGTACTCACCTATTATCGTCCCTGTTTTGATTTCAGCTAATCAGTTCGAGCAAACACACACAACCTGATTAATATTCATGAATCCAGTAGCTCATTAATCCTTAGTGCGTTTTTATATTGTTCTTATTAGTAGAATTCGTATTATAATAATAATAATATCTTATCAGTATTATTGTTCGGGTTTTTTTTTACAGGAACACTGAATGACCAAAAAAAGCACCTGCACCAGTCCTAAGTTCATGGTTACCAAGTTTTAATTCTAATTACTAAACTTCTATTATTAAATAATACTTCATTATCATATTATAATGCTTGACTGACTGATATTAAGAGTGTACTTTCAGATATTTAAAAAGCTGTACTATATATATATATAGTATAGTATAGTATTTCAGTCTGGCGAGTAAACAAAAAAATATACTAGCCAATGGCGATTCAATTGCCAAGGTGTCCGTAGAGGGCTGATAGGAAAAATATCAAAACTCTTTGGTCATTTTTGAGCGAGATGCTAACGGTCTAGCCAGATTCAATGATCTATGCTAAGCCACAGCTAAAAGTGCTACTGCCAGACCCGGAGATCGGCTGAATGGATTCGAAAACGGTAAAACTCAACTATTTAACTCTAGGGGAGTTGGAAAATTAGCCTATTTTCAAAAATAGTGTTGTGTTCCTTTAAAGGAGTCATGAACTTCCTCTGTTTTTTATTTTGTACTGTTCTCAGAGGTCCGCTTATAATGTTATCAAGATTTTTACATTAAAAAAACATAATAATTTAGAAGTAATAGGCGATTTTCTTTCCTGTTTTTGACCCCCCTCATCTGAATGCTCTGTTTGAATAGGCATGGCGGATATATATAAAGTTATGTCATTTTACAAACATATATAAAGTTTGTAAAATGGTACAGCTTTTTAAATATCTGAAAGTACACTCTTAATATCAGTCAGTCAAGCAGTCAAGCATTATAATATGATAATGAAGTATTATTTAATAATAGAAGTTTAGTAATTAGAATTAAAACTTGGTAACCATGAACTTAGGACTGGTGCTGGTGCTTTTTTTGGTCATTCAGTGTTCCTGTAAAAAAAAAAAAAAAACGAACAATAATACTGATAAGATATTATTATTATTATACGATTTCTACTAATAAGAATATAAAAACGCACTGGGGATTAATGAGCTACTGGATTCATGAATATTAATCAGGTTGTGTGCGTACAAATCTCTAACGACAGATAGCTTGAGAGAGAGATAATTGGTATAGAGAGAGGAAGAACAGTTTTATATTTCAGTTACTGTGCACTTTAAAAACTATTTATAGTCTTTTCTACGCCTGTGTTTTGTTCTCACAGACACCCGGCAACAAGTAACAAAACAACATTAAACTCCAGCAAGAAGATAAAATCGTTTTTGCAAAATCATAGCCATTTATTTTCAAATCAAGTATAATAATGGGAACGCAGAATGATCTTGGAGAGATCTTTACCGAGCTGACTGCTGTAACCGAACGCGACCAGGGTTTAAAGGCTGAACGACTGACTGACAGCCACAGTGGAGAAAAGAGTTTGTGTGAACTTTAATGTAAGGACTTAAATATTCATATGTAGCTCACATTAAATGGATAGGCCTACATTTTCTACATGTATTTACCATAGACTGTATAAGGTATTTACGCTTTAAATTTGAAGGAAAATGGTGCATCCGTGCAGCGCGGCTAACAGAAGAGCCTACGCTGCCTGCGTTCAGAGCGGATATTCTCCAAAATGGTGCTACGGTGATGCGGAAAGACACATGACGAATTGTTGAATAAAGTCGTTATTTTTGTTTTCTTCACATACAAAAAGCATTCTCGTCACTTCATAACGTTACGGTTGAACCACTGATGGCAGATGGACTATTCTGACGATGTCTTTCATACTTTTCTGGACCTTGACAGTGCAAGTCAATCGGACAGTCACAAGCCTCCCGGTTTTCATCCAAAATATCCGATTGTGTTCCGAAGACGAACGAAGCTTTTACGGGTTTGAAACGACATGGGGGTAAGTGATTAATGATAAAATTTTGCATTTTGAGGTGGAGTAACCCTTTAAGCTATGCTATGGCTTCAGAGCAGAGGTAACACAATACGCACAATCTCGGATTTGGATTGGCTCTCTCTGACCGATACCCGATCAGACAAAAATGGCAGTATCGGAGCCGATACCCGATATGAATATCGGATCGGCGCATCCCTATCTTATATGTCAAAAGATCAAGAAAATTTTGGTTTCTCAGTTCATGGCACCTTTAAGGAGGATAAGGCCTATATAAAATAGTGTGAATTAAGCTCAGTACGGAATATAGCTGCTCAGGTTTACAGTTTTTAATATCAGATGTTTACACTAAAAACCTAGCACCAAAGTGAACAATGTCTTACACTACTATTAAGGGGCTGAGATGATATATAAGCATGTCAAAGTTCTTTCTCCGTCAGGGTACGACAACTGTATATTGACACCTCAAACAAGAATGTTTCACATTTACACACCTTCACATTTACAACCACAAATCATCTCCAGAAAATGTAAATATAGCATTCCCTGAATATTAGCAACACTGTTTCCAATAACAACTCATCATTGTATGAATAAATAAAAAAAAGTTCTAAATTCAAAGTATAATTTAGACTACGGTCTCAGAAAACTGAATGTGATTACTCAGCATTCAGGCGGAAATACACAGCAGACATTTCTGCAGACACTTTCCTAACAGTCAATTTGTCTGATAGTTGCTTTCATTCAGCAGTAATTCTACAGCAGCAACAATGAGGAGGAGTTTCAAATGCACAAAAATAAAGTGAACTCAGGCATTCTGAAAAACTAGGACAGTTTGAAGGAAACACAATGTACATAATCAAAAGTTTGAAATAATAAAACCCAAACTCATCTGAATGTTCAGAATTCATCAGACTACAAAACTCTCACATGTACAGTACTCTACAGTCAATAACTGAAATTAGGGCTGCACGGATGGAAATTTACCGCTGATTACAGAACCAGCTTTACTGACGCGCGTTAAATATCACATGCGATTTATCGTGCAGCCCTAACTGAAATGACGGCAAAACCAACCCACCTTACTTTACGATGTGAAACACCAACTCTATAATTTGATTTCAGAATGGATAAGGATATTCAGTGACCCATCAGGAACTGATTGGCAGTGTTGGACAGTAACGCATTACTTAGTAACGCATTACTGTAATTTGATTACTTTTTTAGTAATGGAGTAACTTAACGCGTTATAATTTTCAAAATAGTAATTAGAGTATAGTTACAAGCCGAGGTCTCTATACGTTACTGCCGCATTACATTGCTGACAGAATGCAGTGTTTTATAATCTAGAGATTGTAAAAAGGATGTAGCACACGCACTGTCGAGTCAAGTGCCAGTGGATTAGAGACCTGCTCCCGCGAGACCCGACGCAGCAACAGAGTGCGGCGCGGGACAAGTTTGGAGAGTGCTGGTGCGGCAGGTAGACACTTGTGTGCGCGGGATGTGGGAGAATAAAATGATTCACGGGACTCCCACAAAATAGAAATATCTAAACATAAAATATCTAAAACAAATAAATTGTTATTCATCTCTGATGGCAGATGGACTATTCTGACGATGTCTTTCATACTTTTCTGGACCTTGACAGTGCAAGTCAATCGGACAGTCACAAGCCTCCCGGTTTTCATCCAAAATATCCGATTGTGTTCCGAAGACGAACGAAGCTTTTACGGGTTTGAAACGACATGGGGGTAAGTGATTAATGATAAAATTTTGCATTTTGAGGTGGAGTAACCCTTTAAGCTATGCTATGGCTTCAGAGCAGAGGTAACACAATACGCACAATCTCGGATTTGGATTGGCTCTCTCTGACCGATACCCGATCAGACAAAAATGGCAGTATCGGAGCCGATACCCGATATGAATATCGGATCGGCGCATCCCTATCTTATATGTCAAAAGATCAAGAAAATTTTGGTTTCTCAGTTCATGGCACCTTTAAGGAGGATAAGGCCTATATAAAATAGTGTGAATTAAGCTCAGTACGGAATATAGCTGCTCAGGTTTACAGTTTTTAATATCAGATGTTTACACTAAAAACCTAGCACCAAAGTGAACAATGTCTTACACTACTATTAAGGGGCTGAGATGATATATAAGCATGTCAAAGTTCTTTCTCCGTCAGGGTACGACAACTGTATATTGACACCTCAAACAAGAATGTTTCACATTTACACACCTTCACATTTACAACCACAAATCATCTCCAGAAAATGTAAATATAGCATTCCCTGAATATTAGCAACACTGTTTCCAATAACAACTCATCATTGTATGAATAAATAAAAAAAAGTTCTAAATTCAAAGTATAATTTAGACTACGGTCTCAGAAAACTGAATGTGATTACTCAGCATTCAGGCGGAAATACACAGCAGACATTTCTGCAGACACTTTCCTAACAGTCAATTTGTCTGATAGTTGCTTTCATTCAGCAGTAATTCTACAGCAGCAACAATGAGGAGGAGTTTCAAATGCACAAAAATAAAGTGAACTCAGGCATTCTGAAAAACTAGGACAGTTTGAAGGAAACACAATGTACATAATCAAAAGTTTGAAATAATAAAACCCAAACTCATCTGAATGTTCAGAATTCATCAGACTACAAAACTCTCACATGTACAGTACTCTACAGTCAATAACTGAAATTAGGGCTGCACGGATGGAAATTTACCGCTGATTACAGAACCAGCTTTACTGACGCGCGTTAAATATCACATGCGATTTATCGTGCAGCCCTAACTGAAATGACGGCAAAACCAACCCACCTTACTTTACGATGTGAAACACCAACTCTATAATTTGATTTCAGAATGGATAAGGATATTCAGTGACCCATCAGGAACTGATTGGCAGTGTTGGACAGTAACGCATTACTTAGTAACGCATTACTGTAATTTGATTACTTTTTTAGTAATGGAGTAACTTAACGCGTTATAATTTTCAAAATAGTAATTAGAGTATAGTTACAAGCCGAGGTCTCTATACGTTACTGCCGCATTACATTGCTGACAGAATGCAGTGTTTTATAATCTAGAGATTGTAAAAAGGATGTAGCACACGCACTGTCGAGTCAAGTGCCAGTGGATTAGAGACCTGCTCCCGCGAGACCCGACGCAGCAACAGAGTGCGGCGCGGGACAAGTTTGGAGAGTGCTGGTGCGGCAGGTAGACACTTGTGTGCGCGGGATGTGGGAGAATAAAATGATTCACGGGACTCCCACAAAATAGAAATATCTAAACATAAAATATCTAAAACAAATAAATTGTTATTCATCTATTGCACAAAAGCAACATGAACTAATATAAAATGTAAACGATTAACAGGTGCAAGCGTATGCATTTCTATTTAGGCTATAACACGTTTGCAACGTTGAGCAATGCAGTGCTGAAATTTGCGTGCTCACGAATCCTCTCACTATAACACACGAATTATAGACATTATGAAAGATTAATTATGCATATATTTATTGTGTTATAACAGAGATTTGTGAGATTGCGATGAACTGAGATGTCTTTTAGAGATTATAAATGCAGTGCTCTTTGCTGGCATTCTGCCATACCAAACCATGTACGTAGCAGCCACTTGCTTTAGTTAAAAATAATAGTGTTCTGTGACTGTTGATGCTTTAATAACAAATATTTATCGGGAGCATGTAGCCTATGCTGGGATTTCATAAATTTCATGGAGAAAAAAGTAATGCAACTAGTAATGTAACTAATTACTAATTACTTTTGAAATAAAGTAATCAGAACAGTAACGTGATTACTTTTTAGAAGGAGTAATCAGTAATTTGATTACATTTTCAGAGTAACTTGCCCAACACTGCTGATTGGATTGTGAAAAGTAGGTGTTACATACCAGAATAAAGTCAGATCAAATGTGTGTTTAATAAAACAATGTCTAAATGTCAACATTATCCATTGGCCTGTGCAATGTGCTTGACATCAGCGGAAAAAGAAAGTCATTTCAGAAGAAGAACATTACAAAGAAGACAAACAACTTTTCTCTTTGGAATAACATGTACTGCTGAATCACTCGCAAAAAGCCCAGGAACATGTAATGAAAGTAAATGTGGTCAATTTTGATTTCATGTTGACTATAAACCCACAGCACAGTCACTGGGAGGGCTGAAGGTGCCTGAGGAAACAAATTCATCCAGTCTGATATTATGGCTACTGCTAAGTGACAGGATATTGTTAACCTATAGGATGTCGACTCTGCCTTTGTCCAGGACATCCTTAGACATCAACTCACCCAGCCTTCCTCAAGTTAAATGTCTCAGCACATGTCAGGACAAACAGCATCCTGCCTAATGCTGATTTTCCCGCTTTAAACAAACAGTGGTGTTTACTTGCTGGTACTTGAGCATTCAATGAACAGTAAAGGGTCACAGAACAACCCCTGAGTTTCTCCAAACCACACATTTGTCCTCTTTTTCCAGTGCAAGTGAGGAGAATCTTTACAACCCGAACTGGTTCCCACAACGTGAGCAACAGCAAAACGCACTGAATCCGATGCTCACGCTTCCTGTGAATGCCCAGCTGAAAACACACCCCGGCCCTTCCAAAGGGCCCTTTCATGGCTCTCTGAGAATCTGCCTCGCTGCAAAAGGGTATGAAGTAGTTTTGGACGCAAGGAAGGGGCCATTTTGGCCGGCATGGCGTGAAATCGAATAAATAAACCAAGAGGGAAGGGGGGAGAGAGAGGGAAAAAAATCCTCTCTTTGTGGCAGCGACCCAGCTAATGGAGACAAAGAGCCCAGTAGCAGGAGGATGAGGCTTGAAAGAGGGGATCCGAGCTCGGCCCTTTTTCTTCGTGACTCTGATTCCCCATCACCCCTCAAGCAGCGGCTGCTGCAACAAAGTCCTCTTTGAGTTCGGCCCCCTGTCCCGCACTTCCGCTATGAGGGGCTTCAAAGTTCACGGCTGTTTGAGCTGCACACATGGGTGGAAACGAGCCATGGCACCACAGGACAGATGAGAGACAGAAAAAAATGAGGGTGACAAGGGAAGAGACACTCAGAACTGATACACTGAGCAAGACTACGCTACATAACCTAATGGCAATCTGGACAAGGCCTGATTAAGATGACTTTCCAAACTAGATTCTCTGAGGAAATTGTGAATGGTGCTTGCCAAGGATCTTCTGAGTTGTTGCTAGGATGGTCTGGGTGGTTCTAGGAGGTTGCTAGGGTGTTCTGGGTAGTTAGTATGTGGCTGCTTACTGTTCCAAGTTAAAAATGCCTACCCCCTAAGACTGTATGATACTCTGGTTCTTAAATATGGTTTTGATCTATAATGTAATGAGATTTTTCCACCCGTTTTCTCATCTGCCAAGCACAAATAATTGAAGATATGCTTTCAATGTGAGGTAGTTGTGCATATCACATTACCGCGAAATGGCCCCATTCACAAGAAAACCCCTGTCTGTGACACCAGCACATCATTAAGAAGCTTGAGCGTATGGAAAATCCAACACTGGTTGACCGTTGGACAATGCTACAAAGGCTTGGTGCTGACATGTGGTAGTCCAGATAAGATCTCAGTCCAGATTGGATTGGCCATCTGGAAGGCATTTGGGCTCATCTCCATGGAAGAGCGATTGAGCACATGGAAAGGTGCCATGAGAGCCAGGGGTTCATTCACCACAGGGGGGAAAGGACAGAGTGGACCCTGAGCTAGCCTATACGACAACAACAGACAGCAATCATTATCACTTCGCATAGAGAGGCACTTGCATGAGTACTCAAACAAACACATAATGTTTAATTACCTTTGGAACGTACTGACGCATAATTGGATTTCTTTGGCCATGAACAACCACAGCAGCTTACTTTGTCATTTACCACAGGCTTATATGCGTGTGTGCGTATTATCTCATTTCCTGATGTGTCATTCCTCCTTCCCTCTAGAATAATGGATTCAATATCACTGCAGCACATTCAGCCCGAAAGCCACAAAGTGTGTCATCATCGCTGCAGTATTGCTTCATTAGAGTCAAATTACAAATGCACGATTTCTGTCATTTCTTCATTGATTATCATCCTAATCAATGTGGCTTTGGTGGCTGGACAAGACTCTTCCATTTCACCACAGGAAATACACCCACAAGATGACAAAACATCGGATGCTTTACATCAGCTGTAGGGTTATGACCGATTAAAGTACAGATTGAATGAGTTCATTCATTATCAAACAGCAAGCATTAAATCAAACAGCAGTTTTTACTTGAAGTTCTAAATTGATACAAAAATTACAGTTCACACTCATGCCATATAACAAATATGATTTAATATTTTAAATAATCTTCATTTAAATTTTTTCCACACTCGGTAATAAGCTCCAAAAATAACTTTAAATTAGCAAGAATTCCTTGTTTACTAGTAGATTCCAGGCCTTTTGATTACATACAGTATCTTTACATGGGGAACAGACCCAAATTTAAGCCATTGTTCACTCATTAATTTGTGAACAAATGGTTCTTCTAATTTAGGAACCTGAACAAACAGTTCATTTGAAAATAACTAGCTCAAACAAACGATTTGATCACAAATTGGACTGATCCAGACTTGAACTCATTGACACAATTGCCCTGTTTACACTTGGTATTAATATGCATTTTTGTCAATCCAATCACAAGCGGACAGCACTAAATCCAAGTGTGAATGGGGTCTAAAACCATTTGAGCTTTTCCACTTTCAGAGGTTTTCTTTCATAGCATAGACACTCTTGTGGCTAAATGTGTTCAAACACAAAAGTCTATTCTCCGCCTACTGATCTGATACATTAAAATTGTGGAATGTGTTGTGAGAAGTCTGATTCACGGCTTTCAAATTAACAGCTGCTTTCTTTATCCTTTATCACTCGTTTCCTACAAAATTAATGTGACATGAATAACATGAGAGTGAGTAAATAAAAAAAATTACAAATAGAAGACCATTTTTAGGTGAAATTTCCCTTTATGAATCAGTAAACATGATCTCAATTAATTCCAATGAGTTACTTTAGTTAAGTTCTCTAATAAATCTTATTTAGTTACCTAAATGAATGACCTGACATTTAAGCAAGCATTAGATCAAGCTAACCAGACTAATTCCATCTTCAAATGTTTTTTTAGGACTCGGGTAAATAATTCAGTTTCAATCATTCTGACACAATCCACATCCATCAATACTACACGCTCCTTTGTTTGTCCAAGGATGAGGTAAGTGGGATAAGTTAACATCACGCTGTTCATATTTCTTCCCTCTCAGTAGCAACTGGAAAAGCCAGAGCCTACATCTGAAGATCTCACCCAAAAAATATCTCAAGAGTCATGACACTACGGCCGGCCTCTGGCCACAAACCGCAGGGGCAATTCCCTCAAGACAACTGAGGAATTCCTTAGAGCTCTTCTGGTCAAAGGTGTCAAGGGTCAACACGCCAATGTATGGCCTTATAGTTACTGCTGCCTTTCTCTTTGCAAAACATGCCTATCAAGTAGGTGGCTATTGCCTACAGCTGCAAAAGTAATGTTTGTGATGGGGTCACAATCAAGGCTATTGGCGGTCAAGAGAGAGTGAGAAAGCACCAGTATTGTATCTGATTCAAGTAAATAATCACAGCCACTATCCCACAAAGAGATCCAAAGGAAAACAAACCTCATACATGCACATAAATCCTCATCACCTAAATAATTAAACAGCCAGGAACACAAAACAGACCTTAAACCTGCTTAAAGCAGAGTTATGTAAGTGTCAGTTTAATGCTGCACGCCGCAATCCGAAGTTTATTGAACATTTTGGGAACATCTGCTAAGAGTCTTATCCCATGTGCCTGTGGTCTGCATACCTCTCATCCATCTGATAGCATTCATAATCTCTAACACATGGCTTTGTTTGCCATCAGCTTGTTTGTAAAAGATGAGGAGGTGCCAACAGGCATACCTTATTCATGTGTTTGTAACATGGCGCCTGGCCAGGTAGATGCGATTAAATCAGAGGTGTGAATCTAACTAGTAAGCGCAGGTGACAGTCATTACACCATTGCCTGGTTACATATCCCAATGTGTTTCTGTTTTTAATATCCAAATAAACATAACTTAACAACTCTCTCAGGCCTCTGTCAGCGTGGTCGGGAACACAGACGACTTTATCAGTTTCATGCTGTGCTCGTGACCTCACAGTGACTCACCAATCAGTCGAATCTATCTAGGATTTCTAAGTTTGACTTTCAGCTCAGCCGATCCGATTGGCTTAAAATATTGAATATCACAGAGAACATCACCAGATTTCCTTGCTCACATTATCTGTCAGACCACAAAAGGCCACGGGGAGGATTATTTCTGCTAATGTTGCTGTTTATTTTGTACAAGATCCTCGCAGATTCACTGCTGATGCTGATGATTCAGGATGTCCCCCTACAAAACTTTAACATGAAAACATCCTGAACATGAAAAACATGCAACATAGATGATTTGCAACATAAAGCATTCTTTTTTCCATTAACCAGCAGCTACCACATTGATTGACAGGACATTTTTTTTGGTCCCATGGTTGCTGTTTCTGGACTAGGTAGCCCCGACCCATGACAAGCAATCATTGGCCCAAAATCTTTCAACACATAACAGAATATTAAATATGTTTGACTGTGCTAGAAATATGTTTGACAGAGTTTATGGTAGTTTACCACAAACTCTGCACTCCAAAGACAATTCAAAATTAGCTATGTATTCTGATAAAATGGCTTGCAAGGATCATACACTACCATTCAAAAATTTGGAGGCAGTATGCTTTTATTTTTATTATAATAATTTTTTTAATAAATTAAATACTTTTATTTAGCTAGGATGTAATAAACTGATCAAAAGTGTCAAGTAAAGAAATGTATAATGTTACAAAAAATTTCTATTTCAAATAAATGGTGTTCTTCTGAATCTTCTATTCATCAAATAACTGTTTTCAACATTCATACTAATAAGAAATGTTTCTTAAACATCAAATCAGCATATTAGATTGATATCTGTAAGGTCATGTGATGATGTGCTGAAAATTCAGATTTGTCAAAGAAATTACATTTTAAATTCAATTTGATTTTTGACATTTTGATTTAAAGAAAACATTTACAATGCAATAATATTTCACAAATCACAATATTACTATTTTACTGCATTTTTGATCAAATAAATACAGTCTTGGTCAATGTGAGAAAGTAACATTAATGTATATAGCATTAATATTTCATTATATATTTGTAGATGTTTTGGAGGGCTCTTAGAAGAGTGAAACCTGTTACCTGTTTGTTGCTTTTAACATCATAGCTCAGGACAGTCACTACTGAAAAGTTTGGGGCTGTGTGCATTCTTGGCATGCCATCAACCAATCAGTTTTGTCACAGTCCTGTGGCTCTCGAGTTATTAGTCACATTACAGCAGGGGTATCCAATCCTGTTTTTGGAGGGCCAGTGTCCAACCCCAGTTACACACACCTGAACCAGCTGATCAAGGTCTGCAGGATTAATAGAATCTTCTAGGCAGGTATAGTATTTAGTGACAAATTAGTGCTAAACTTTGCAGGACACTGGCCTTCTAGGAGCAGGTTTGGACAACCCTGCATTTCAGATATGGCTCAGGTGATTGATTATTAAATTCTCCAGAACCAAACAACTACCATAGAAATGAATGCTTGTGTTTGGTTCTTTTCCAGATATCCTTGGGTCTTTGAGTGTTACAGACATCGTAAAAGTCATCGGAATCAGCTCAAACTACAAAAGTACTTTTCCTTCAACTGTTTTTCCCTCAAGTGATTCGTTATCAGAGTAGAACATGAGGAAACTCAACCCCCTCCACAAAACCATCAGCATTAAAAACGCTATAATTAGCAACACTATCCCAGTGTTTGTTTGATATCAGATGCTTGAACACGAGGAAAGGTCTACCAAGCTAATTAAGCTCAGGAAAGTTAAAGAGATTCCTGGTGCTGACTTGTGTCTCTGTGTCCTGGCTTATAACGCATGACTTGTCGCAGCTTTAAGACAATGATAATCTGACACTTTAGAGGATATAGGAGCATAATCAGCAGAGCTTGCGGCAGTCGCAGTGAGAGCTCACAGCTGCAGACTGTTTTCATACAGATGGCACCGCTGATGATCATCAGTACTACTGCGCATCTGGAGGGTCTACAGGGGTCAGCGAACCCAAGTTTAGCATGCAAAACACTCAGCACTGATTCTATACATCCATCTAAGCTTCTAAAACACATCAGGCACTAATACACTGAACACAATTTGGTGTAGTAAATTTCATAAATAATTACAAAGGACCAGGAAGTAACAGTTTATAAATATGAACTACTTATAAATGCAGAGAGAAACAGGCTCAAAACAATGGTGGGCCAAATGTCATCACAGGCCAACTTTGGCCCACAGGCCCTGGTTTGGGCAACTGGTCTATAGAGTTGCAGCTTACACAGAAAACATAAAATGGCAGTTTATCTAAGCTGAGGATTGTTTACATAGTTTGGCGGGCGCAGACATGTACCCCACTGAGCCATATGGCTGCTGGGTAGCTGGTTGTGACACTGTGCTGCGGATCAGGTCTGTAACTATTTATAGCCTACACTTGTACGTCCCTCCTGCAAGGACTCAGACAGAGACATCATCAGCAAGCGGGAAGCACCAAGTTGACTTCCCCCCCCCTGCTCCTCTATACATTCATGTCATCCTGTTTGGGTGAACAGACTCTTGTCCACAGGAGCCCAGCTGGGCCACACAAACTAACAACAGCTGGACTGGCAGCAAAGACATTAGAGGGGGCACAGATCCCAACACAAGAAACGGATCCCGGTCATATACAAACACCGAAGCTCTTATATTTAGGAACTCAAAAGTTAATTGAATCACAATCTCCTACTTTTTTACCCCTGAGGAAGACATTTAACCCTTAAGCTTCTCCAGGGAAACTTTCCCTGGAATCAGTTTACTTATCTTAATGGTTTAAAAGGTCTGTTGAATGGGACATAGCTAACTAATAAAGGATTTAATATTGGGCTCATGCATAAGGATGCATTAAATTGATCAAAAGAGACAGTAAATATTACTGATAATGATACAAATAACATTTTTTGAGCACCAAATCAGCATATTAGAATGATTTTTGAAGGATCATGTGTCACTGAAGACTGGAGGAATGACTGCTGAATATTCAGCTTTACCATCACACAAAAAAACATTTTTAAATATATAAACTTCTTAAATTAAAATAATATTTCACAATATCACAGTTTTTACAGTATTTTTGATCAAATACATGCAGCCTTGGTGAACATATAAGAGACCATTTCAAAAACCCCAAAGTTTTAAATTGTAGTGTACACACTATTTCCTGCACTTTTTGTTGAGGATAAAATGTAGTAATGATTTATCAATTAAATAATTCAAAAATAAAAACAAATAGGCTACAGTTTTACATGGGCAAGTAAATAGATGCTTAAAACTGCTTGTTTAAATAAAACAATAAAATTAATTTTCAAATAAATAATGTAACATTATTTATAATATTTAATTAATGATTCAAAATACTAAAGCAATTGATTATGATAAATTATTAATAGTTATTATTAATATTTTTTTTAATTGCAAAAAGCATTTGCCATCTGCTTTTTTTTAATCGTTTTGCCAAATGCTTTTGTCATTGGAAAAAAAATGCCATTGGACAGGTCACTCTGGGAGCAACTAATGAACTTTTGACTCAATTCTTCTAAGACACACCCCTTTCCCTACATCTCACTCAGAGTAAATGTAAGATTAACTGTTATTGTACAGTATGACAGAACGTGTCTTCTAAAAAAACTTCAGAATGTGCTGGTTAGTGTGTTTTCCTAACCCTAACATCTAAACCTTACTCTGTCATCTCTTATCTAAAATTCAAAATTAAACCGAGAAGATTCTACAAAAAATTGGGCATGATGCCTAAAAAAAAGACTCATCAGGCAATCTTCGGTTCTGCCAACAGATTACAAATCACAGCCTGGTTTCTTGCTTTGAAACTATGACATTATCCTTTTGTAATATCTTTGAGATTCCTTGTGGAATTCCACAGATAAACAGATGCATGAAGAGCCATTCAGGGAGCGACAAAGCCACAGCCCTGATACCTTTCGGTCTAATAAAAGATGTTTGGGTATCTTACTTAAATATCTAAACAAATTCATGAAGCAATTATCAGTCTCCCTAGAGTGTGGCAGCCAGTGATGTTTAGCATGACTGTGCGTGCTGACAAAAGCGCATAAAGACCACCTAGAGTGCCAGCCATGAGTTGAAAGGCAGTTGAAAAAGACATCTTTGATATCGATCTCAAGCACGGCCTTGTTTTTCACACCGAGGCCCTTGGAAAGACACAGATGCTGAAAGACGAAGCGGTTTCCTCTCCCTTTCACCTGATGCACCACCGTCCGCTTCGCTTCACTTGCGTCAACACATCTTGACGAGAGGCCGTTAGGTGCATCTGCAGGGACTAATTTGATTGGTCGCGCTTCACTTAATGCTTCCAGATCAGATAACATCAGACACACCGCTAGGGAGATGAATCCCTTTGAGACTCAGCAGATGAGAGGGACCTATGATTCTTCCCATATGCAGAGAAAGAACAATAACTAGGACAAGTGAACCCATCCTCTCACAGAAAACCAGAAACAGTGTCTTTCCTAAATCTTAAACTGCCACAGTCGGCTCGACGTCATCAACTGGCAGCTTCCTCACAAAGCTACTGTACTCCAGAAGCTTAACAGGCCAATATGATTGTGAGGGATTGTTATAAAACTGGATTGATAACTGTAAGGCTGCTAACCCTTCATTGGCATGTTTGTAAAACCTCTCCAGTTGCTTTTATCCTGTTAAATTTATCCCATGATCAAGAGGTTTTGGACTGGGACAAATGCGCTGGTGTGGAATGTGAGAAATGCATTTGGGAATGCATGAAAAACTGAATAACAGGGTTTATTAAAGTTCTAAAACACTAAAATATGTAGTAAGTTTGGAATATGAATGGGCTCCCGATTGTCTGTTCTTAAATCCAGGCATGCTATGTCTTGATCTGATGCTAATCAGAGCAAGAAAACACACATCAAGTATGCCAAATTACAATCTGGAGACTTGAAACATTTTCTGTGTTTATTTTTTTACTTGTTAAGATACATTATCAGTGCATTGAAATTACTGTGGAAGGTCAGTGATGCTCCAGGAGGGTTGTTACTATAGGACACATGCTCTGGGCTGAGCAGGATTGTATGCTGATGAGCACAACCCGGTTTTACCAAAAGACACAAAAAAACAAGTGTTCTGAAAGTTACAGGGGATTTACTAGATTGCCCTGAAGACCCTGTAAATCCTACCTCTCACATGAGCCGCTGCTGATTTTATGAGGCAGAGCTTATAAAAGGAAATGACACATGACCAGGAAATATAATCAATTTAAGTTAGAGCTTGTTTGAATGACTAAAAAGGCAGTAAAAGTGACAGACTCTTGTTTCTCGGTTTGAAAGTGTTCACACTTCAGTCATCTCCAACCAACGGAGAACAGAAAATTACAACAAACAAGAAACTGAGTCAATTAAAAAGTTATTCTTAATCAGAGGTGTGCGTAAGAAGGTTTAAAGAGGCATTTGATTTCAATTGGGATTTGTTTTTTAAAAAATGTAAACAAATACAACAATGAAAACAGTTTTAGATACATTTTTTGCAAAGAAAGCAATATATAGCTACAGTATATATACAATTTGTGACGATCATAACAGAATATGCTACTTAAATGTTTTACCCACAGTATAATTTTTGTGTGTTTAATAAAATAAATGATGGAACTGGTACTTGAGCCTTATTGTTTGGGCTGTAGCGGTACATGAAGCAAAAAAGGTTTGAGTTAAAACACCCACTTGGAGGAACAACATTCAAGTCCTTTTAAAGCATCATTAATAAAACTCCCCAAAGAAGTCCCTCTACAAAACGGTCCCTTGTGCATCATGTTTTGTTATAAAATGTCACTAAATGTCTTTTTCACATATTCTCCCTCTTCCTCTTTCTTGACGCCAGTACAGTGACTAAAACACGGCTTGACAGCTTCACCAGTGCCCGTTATCTCCAGTTTATGAGACTGTAAATGAGACTGTAACAATAACCGCGCGACTGCAACATGTAACCAGCCACATGGGTGCTCAAACTGCAACACTCAGGGTGTTTAGATTGAACCCAGTCTACTTACCGACTGCAGAAATGCCAAGTTTCTCACGTAATCCCGTTCAGTGTTCAATATCTCGTTTAAAACGCACAGTCTCAGGCGAAGCTGACGGTCCGAGTCCTTGCTGCTGAGGTCGCCGTTTTCTTGTTTACTGTCCTCCTCGGTGTTTATTTCGCTCATTTTTAAAACCCCTTAGAGAGAGAGAAGCCTCCAAACAAACGAGTACACGCCAGTTGTGTGAAAACTGATGTGAAGATGTGATAATTAATCCATTTAATCCGTCGCGCGCTGCACGCAACCTCGCGCCAGGATGCGGCAGGGGAAAATGTTAGATTGAAACTGAAGAAACTTCTGTAAAAGTATACCGCGCAACATCGAAGTCAACCGCAAAGCAATTTGCATCTCATTAAAACTATTTCCGTTTAAAAGGTCAACTAGAGAAGTAGCCCACCGACTGCCGGCAGCATAAATGATGAAAGTGGCCAGAGGAGCGAAATGATGTGAAAAAAGGGAGTGCACGAGAAACGATTAGCAACCGTGAAATCACTGGCAAAACCGTGCAGTAAAAGCTGAAGTTGCGAGATCACGAGAGCTCAGTGTGGACTACATGAAAAGTGAGACGGCTGTGGGAGCTGTAGAGAGAGAGAAGCGAGTCTGCCGCTGAGGGACCGTCTGCAAGTTGCACCGCTTGAACAATCACGTCTTCAGTTTAATGAACTGATGAACTGATCCCTTGCTATCTTTAGATGTGTGTTGTGAGAAGATAGTTTCTTTTGATCTCTGGCATCGCGACTGATGCATTCAGTATTTTTATTTATTTATTTAATTAATATTTTAAGGGAAAAATACAAATGAATAGCATTTTTGGGATTTATCATTAAAATGATGTTCACTAACATGAGATGAAGACTCTAGTCTAGACATAAATATTTTCTAAAAAAGCTGTCAATTTTTTTTACATGGAGAGGGTCGCCCCTTCATGGGTGCCACCGTGTTAATATCAAATGACCGGCCATGTACCAGCACAAAACACCAATAATAAATGTATTTATTGAAAATTTGTTAGGAATTAATCCAACTTTTACAGTATGACACAAACAAACAGTTTTGGTGTAAAACCACAGGAGTTAGTGGTACATAAACTTGCATGCTTGCAGGCCAGTAGGTGTCAGTATATCTAAATCTAAATCTACTATTGAGACAAATATGAGCCATGATGTTAACAAAGGCTGCCTCCAAATATGCATATTACCCCACTATATAGAAGGTGAAAAAGAGTATCTAAAAGGAGCAGTGTGTCTAAATTTACAGTATTTATAAAAAAGTAGACAGAAAGTATCTGCAATACTGGCGAGATTCTAAACAGTGTATCCTTTACTATCCCATGAGGCAATGGAAGAGAAGTTTTAATGGCTGAGTAGCAACGCTGGAATTGTAGGCCACATGACAATGTCAACAAGACAAATGTAGTAGCCTACATCTGTATTACATAATACATGCATTCATCATACTATATAAAATGTGCCTTTTATTTTGGACACAGCTCAAAACACTTCTGTAAGTAAAAATCAAGTGGAAAAAGAACTTGATATTTTTTTAATTATGTCCACAGAAGTAAACATGAGCACTCATATATGTTCAATTTAATCATTAAAGTCATTAGAAATTTATTTTCATTAATGGTTACAGGCCTAAAAAATAGTTACAGGATTAAAGGCCTGAATTTGACTAGTTGTAGTGAGACGAGTGAAAAAATCTAATTGATCATTGTCTGCATGGAATGATTATGGCATCCTTACAGTTTAAATGGATAGTTCATACAAAACATTAACTGTGTCATCATTTACTCATATGTAAATACGAGTTTTTACATATTATTAAATTATATAAAATTTTACTCAAAACCTGTATGACTTTCTTCCTTCTGTGAAACACCAGTCATCATCAGTGTTTTTTGTCCACACAATGGAAGTCAAAGGTCACCAAAACTGTTTGGTTACCAGAATTTATATATACACATATATATATATATATATATATTCTTTTGTGATTCACAGAACAAAGAAAGTCATACAGGTTTGGAAGAACATAAGGGTGCGTAAATGATGACAGAATTTTCTTCGGGGTTGAACTACACCTTTAATGCTTGTTTGGTCTGTCAGGTCTTTGTTCGTACTGTCTGTGCCCTTGAGGTGATGCTTCCTCAGCATGACAAACAGCCATCAGAGCCTGTCCACATCCTGTTTACCCCATCACAAAAGACTAAGTTCTCTATCTTTCTATCTTTCTCACATAACTTATATGGCCACCAAACCACCAGACTCCACCAAATGAATGGGCAAAAACGTAAAGGGTAAGAATGACTCGTTAGCCTGGTTTGAATCAGTATTACCCCGCAGGAGTCTTTCAGCCCCTGGCATTTCATAGCTGTCTGACATTTGAGAGGTGTCAGTAACCTCTGGTTCTGCTTTACTTGAGTTCTGCCCACACTAACTGTACATAGTAGCCTAATAGAGTTGCCACTGCATGCTTTGACATAACTTTAAAAAGTGTGCTTTACCAGTAACTTAAATGAATATAGGTGACACAAAGATAATATAATCAATAGATTACTTATTTTATCACAACTACAAACCATTTAATCACACTGCATTCGTTCTGTGAGACTGAGCGCCATCTTGTGGCAAAATCGAACACAAACGTTGTAAAAAAAAAAAAACACGATTAAATATTTAAAACAAATAAACAGATGTTTTAGCCGACAGTTACAGCATAATTCTCTTTTAAGCACGTGCTTTCCCGCCTTAATTCAAGCGCACGTGATAGACGCAACTGTTGAACAGTTCAATATGACGTGATAAAGAGAATGCAGAATCGAATCTTAAAAGTTTCAGGGTTATCTTTTTATCTTTACCTTTTTTATCTTTACCTTCTCATATCTTTTGAACACAGCAACTAAGGTAAGACCCATATATTCTTGTTTTTGAATGATAAGTGAAAATACATATTTTTCTTTCCACGGTCCTAAGTGCAACATGCCAGTTTGGAACATACAGTTATAGTCAAAAGTATATAACGTTACTTTACCGTATCTGCAAAATTGTTATTATTTTACCAAAATAAGAGGGATCATACAAAATGCATGTTGCTTTTTTATTTAGTACTGACCTGAATAAGATATTTCACATAAAATACGTTTACATAATCCACAACAGAAAATAATAATTGAATTTATAAAAATGAACCCATTCAAAAGTTTACATACACTTGATTCTTAATCCACGGATCATCCAGGTAACAGCACACTATGCAGAATGCAGATACTGCAAAGTGTTGGTAAACTTTTGACCACTACTGTAAATATTTAGGTGCGCTATAGATATGTGCATTAAAACAATTAGATAAACAAACAAAAATACCCAATAATAATTCAATCAATTGATTAATTAATTTAAATAATAAATGTATTAATTTAATCCATGTGTACTATGGATGTGTATAAAAATTGAATAATTAAAAATAAATAAATAATGTAAAAAAGGAATCATTATCTTATTAATTTAATTCAGATGTGCCAAGGATGTGTGTCACTATATGAATATATAAATCACTATATCAATAAATACATTTTAAAAATAATATATATATACATACATACATACAGTATATTCATATTCTAATATGAATTATATATATATTATTATCATATTATTATTCATATTAATATTAATATATGGGCTTACAGATTCTCATTCTGGATATTTTCTGGCAGCTTTTGCTGATCACTGCTCCTCTTCAATGTCAAAAGTCACAATGGCTCATTCAGCACTTTGGCTGGTGTTGTTGCACTGGATGTTCCTGCACTCCCCAAGCAGTTGTAACAATTTAACCAAAGCCGAACTGCAAGAACTGGAGAAGATCAGCACCTGGGTCATCACCCGCAGCTTTCCCTGCAGTGCCACCTGCGGGCTTGGCCTCCACACTCAAGAGCTCTGCCCTACTGGGGGAAACAGAAACATCTCCAGCACTTCCTGCAAGATGAGGACCATCCGCTGCCTAGACACCTGGCAGTGTGGACTGAAGACCCAAACGGCAACTGCTGGTCAGCGTCTGGTGCTAGACTGCTTAGAGGAAGTGATGGAAGCCATTGGCCGCTTTGCATTTGTGGTGTCTTGGCGCTTTGCCCATGGAATCATCACATCTGATGATTCGTTATTCAGCCGCTATGAAGCCCTGAGCCTGGACAAGGTGGTGCTAGACCCCCTCGGAGAAGAGGATTCTGGGACATACCGCTGTGACGTACTGGACACCGGCAAACGAAGAGTGAAGAGAATGTATAAAGGGGTGAAAGTGTTATCACCCAAAGAAGTGAGTTTAGACTTTGCCAAAGGTCTGATTCACTGGGAAAACCCAGAGAGCCTGTTTCCTAACATGACGACCACAGGAAACCCGTATCCCAGCAGCATTGTCCGAAACATGGCACTGATAAGCGTGTTCATATCTGCTGCAATGGCAGCACTCATCCTTCTGCTCTTGAGGGGTTTTTACCAGATAACACTAAGAAGAACAGCTCAACTTTCCCAGAACAATGTTTGAAAACGTTTCAAAGATTAAAATGTCAAATTAATAGCCCATATTCCTTAATCACTGATGAATAGAAGTGTTAAGAATGAGTTTGACCAAGTCACAAATGCGTGGGATTGAAAAACATGTTCAAACTATCGGTGTACTATTTATAGAGCGGAGCTGTTAATGAACTGTTTAGAAAAAAGGTTCATATTCACATTTGTGTTAAAAAGGTCAAACAGTTCACTTCATCAACAATGGGTCGAATCTAGTCACAGGTTCCTAATTTGGATGCCAGCAAACAATGCTTAAAAATATTCCTTAAAGGGATAGTTCGCCCAAAAATAAAAATTGTCATCACTTGCTCACCCTCAAAAGTTGTTCCAAACGTACACGAGTTTCTTTCTTCTGTTGAGCACAAAAGAAGATATTTTGAAGAATGTTGTTAACCAAACAGTTGACGGTAGCCATTGACTTGATTACCAACAGTATTCAAAATATATTTTTTTGTGTTTAACAGAAGACACTCCTACAGGTTTGGAACAACTTTAGGGTGAGTAAATGATGACCGAATTATCATTTTTGGGTGAACTATCCCTTTAACTTGTACTTAAAGCAGCCTTACTTTAAAACAGTCACATACATTATAACAGCGGTTGATAATTCAATTGACAAAAGATCATTAACCATGACGATTTTCAGATTAAAATACATTTCTAGCACGGTATGTTCTTCAATTAAAAAAAGCAATAAAAAGGTCTAAATAAAAGACAGATAATCATACATTTAACATGCTTTTATAGTGACTTTTCTGAAATACATAAATTTCAAGAACTGTATGTTCTTTAATAAAAACAACAATTGTTGAGGGGACTTTTTTTATTAAAAATTTATAATATATGTTTTAAGGTACAAAATGTTCCTATGTAAGAGGAACAGAAGAGCCTCATAATAATTTTAATGAACTGGTATTTTATTCAGGACGTTTAACAGGTCAAAGTGTGCCCACACCTCAAAAACAAACTCTCTATCAAACAAATAAACCAGTGAAAGGTGCTCTGTGAGCGCAGGAAAAATCCACAAACACTCTACAACTCAATCTTAAGGCAGAGAGAGGACAAACGTCCACCTCCCACAGCAGAATGTGACATCAGTGAAAACTGGAACCGTGTTCAAAACCATTCAGAAGCAGGAGTGCTGTTCCTCCAGCAGCACTGGATTAACAGCAAAAAATCTGAGATCTCCTGCACCGATAGTTTGTGAGCACTAGTGCCAGTGTGAATAAACTCCTTTATACACATTGGTGTAATTATTTCTTTAGCTCTAAGCAAGTAAATATAGACCCCAAAAATCTTAAGACTAGTCTATATCTGGTTAGGTGAAAAAAGTTGCAGAAAGAATTACAAACTTTTACAGGCAAACAGTCATTCAGTGTGTATTTAACAACTTGACACTTGTGTGTGTGTGTGTGTGTGTGTGTATTTTAAATATACATGACATCACAACTAGCAAAAGGTGCATTGTTAATCTTTGAGAAGAAAAAAAAGAGTCCTTTTTCTCATTCAAAGAGAGTATCCTCACATTAGGACAAGGATGCAAGCAAGAAACCCACAGAAAAATAGGTGAGATTTAAAAAAAAAAAAAAAAAAAGACACACTATCATTATGACACACTGGTTTCATGATCAATTTCAGCATGTGCAATACAGCAACAAGAGATACAAAGCAGCCCAGCCTGTGATCTGCTACTTGTAGACAGTGTATAATTTCATCAAGCCATCTTTCATAAGCGATAACCATGAAATCACCCTCACATATTCCCATTCAATGATAGTACAAATAAACAAAGCAGCACAAAGAAAATCAAAATACTAATTCTCAAACTCATTCATAGCTCTTTTGACTTGTCCAGCACACAAAAACATGCAACAGGCCGACTCTCAGACAGCATGAAAATCTCCAGCCACTATTATATATTAAAAAATAATAATAATAATAATACACATCCAGACCTAAGACGGTCACATATTGCTCTAAGGATAAAAACATACCATTCAATCACGATTTCATGCTACATCTATTTGTAGCATTCTGGGATACAGTAATCTGTTATTTGTGACAACATTTCTCTAGCAGTATATTGTGTTCAACAGCTGCTCAGCTAGAGATCTAACAAGCAATTCCATATACAAAACCTTTGTCATGATGTGTAGTCGCCAAATCATTCACTTAAGCATATAGGTGAATCTCAATCATTCCAGGGCAGCCAATCCTAAATGAATGCAACTTCTAGAAGCCTCTTTGAATCTTCAAGATACATTCAATTTGGTCACAGAAAGAAGACATATGGGTCCTGATTGTAGAAATATGACTCATTCACAGTCTGGAATCCCACACACTTCTGAAAATCATACTCACACCTTTGTTTGATTTTTACAAAGTCAGCCCTCACAAGCAACATGCTGATACAAGCAGCTTCCAATAACGCAGACTGATTGGAACCATTATGGAATGAATATTTTGCTACAAGTTTATACGTTAACAGCTTAAGAATTAATGCTGTATGAAAGCCAAAGCATTCACGATCAAACAACATCGAGAGTCAAGCCCATAAAGCCGATCAAAAGTGGCGCCTCTTTGGTAATATAAAAATTTTGCATTGAACATTTCATCCCCATATTAAAATGGAAGACTCAATCAAATTCAAATCCCTGAATAGTGTTGAAATTCTCCTCAAGATGCAAATAAATGTGCCTTTGTTCCCCAAACATCAGCAACATGCCCCTTTATTAAGAAAAACAACAGCATTAGCAACTTCTGAATCAGTCAGTGGCTAAAACAACCCATTAAATAAAAAACAAACGCTAGTCCGTTTGCTAGAGTTTGCTTGGTCTTTGACATCGGCTGGTAAAGTTTCCTGGTATGTTGATGAACAATTTGGTTTGATTGGCAAATGCATTCATGATGTTTCTGCTGGTGTATAAGAAGGATCCGAATGTAAGGCAACATCTGCAGCTCTGGGGGTTTGTGTGAATCACATTCAGATCAGACTGACTTACGAAGCCCCATGTTTTCCATTGTCGCTGAGATCTTGGATGGTGAGCGCAACAAAATAAAAAAAAGTGTTAAAAGGAAAAGAAGCCCTTAGATAAAACTTTGACCGTGTCTTTCTATGGATTGAGTGTGGGTGAAGTCCACATCCATAAATGGGTGAGTCAAAACAGGAAACGGATGATGTAGGATCCTTCAGATGCGAGGAGGAGCAATGGAGAATATCTCCTTTTGGAAAAACAACCATTGAAAGAGTGCAGCAAGTTATCAAGTCCTATTGAAGCCTATCTCTTCCCAGTTTTCATGTACGATGGGATGCCTCCCCGTGCGGTCAGCCCCTCAAAGCGCTTGTAGGTGTAGTTGATGAACACCCAGTCTTTACTCTTCAGATCTGCCTCAGTGTGGTTGGACACAGGAGTGACTTGAGAGAAAGAGAGTGAGAATAAGATGTTTTGAAATACATAAAAGCCATAAAAAATGTCATGTATTTTAGAAAGCGTTGCAACTAACTAAAAACAAACCTGAAGGCTGGAGGATGTCTGAATCAGGAAACTCGTCAAAGTTGGAGGTGTCGTCAATACTTTTGATCTCAATCGGAATAGCCGCTGGTCTCTCCCTAGCGGAAAAAAATTGAGGAGCAGATCAGCATATTGGAATGATTTCTGAAAGATCATGTGACACTGAAGACTAAAATAAATGCAGTCTTGGTGAGAAGAGATTTTTCGGGGGAAAAATAAATAAATCTTACCGACCCCAAACTTTTGAATGATAGCACAAATGTGTTTGGTGTGCAAATGTCAAGCATAGAGTAGCCATATAACCTAGATTTGCCTAAATAAGCAGTATCCACATTTAAAGAACACACTGCATGGAAAAATGTATCCCACAGCGGAATGTGCTCTACTTGAGCTTCCAATAGGTTGTTTGCACATGACGTCACTGATGACGCGCGAAATGCAGCTGGAGGGCAGGAAGTGATTTTTCTCTCCATAGGAATCACTAGCAGAAACTCAAAATGCCAGTGTTTTGCGTTGTTTATGGATGCTTAAATTGGCCAAACCGAGAAACCACAAGGAGCTTTTATCGTGTATGAAAATGTGTTGTTCATGAGTGGGGAAAAAGTCAAGAAATTGATTGAAAAACGCAGGAAAAAGTGGCTTGTAAACCTGTGTCTGCGGTCGGGAGGAGCGAAGCTGGTGCGATAATGCTCGTGCATGTAAATGGTTATTATAGGATATAATAATATATTAAGATATTTATAAAGATATGGGCTGCCACCTCTCACACACACTTTGTGACAGTCAGAATTCACTCAGTGCTAAACGCCACACATAGACAAGATAAATAAGATATTATTTGCAGTTCAGAGAGCT
>NW_015505578.1:736001-874611 GCF_001515645.1 Sinocyclocheilus grahami
CTAACAGGACCAACAGCCACAAACCCTGTACATGCAGCAAAGTTTCAGGAGTGACTGAAAAAAAAACGGATGAGATACAGGAAAGTCGGTAATGTAGGCTACTGTTTTAGGCATGATGCATTTATATATTTATATATATATATATATATATATATATATATACAGTATATAGTGCTTTCATTGAATTACTGCACACCCAACGTGCCTTACAATCGTATGAGGGGATCTTTCTTCAACCACCACGCTATTACAAGAGAAAGGTATTTATAATCACATGTTGGATGTGATCCTTATGTTATAAAGAGGAGCGATTTTTAAACTAAATTGAAATACTTGGCTGCCATTAAGGCGATGGATATAGGCTAAGCAACTAACCCTGATTGTAAACAAACTATTTCGAAAGTGAATCCTGTATTTATATGCTTTCATCTAACGTTAATCACTAAAAAGCTGTCACTCACTTCAATTTATCACAATCTCACGATTCCGTGAACTGCAAACAATATCTTATTTTCTATGTGTCTATGTGTGGCGTTTAGCATTCAGTGAATTCTGACAGTGTCACCCTGTATCTATTTATATATTTCTTTATTTATATTTTAATATATTATTATCTTATAATAACCATTTGCACACACGAGCATTATCCGGCTTCGCTCCTCCCGACCGCAGACGCATGTTTACAAGCCACTTTTTCCAGCGTTTTTCAGTCAAATTCTTGAATTTTCCCCCCTTATGAGCAACACATTTTTGTACACAATAAAAGCTCCTTGTGGTTTCTCGGTTTGTCCGATTTGAGCATCCATAAACAATGCAAAACACTGGCATTTTGAGTTTCTACTAGTGATTTCTATGGAGAAAAATCACTTCCTGCCCTCCAGCTGCATTTCGCGCATCATCAGAATCACGTGATTGCAAACAACCTATTGTCGCATGATGAATGAACCAGCAGTAATACAAGCCCCAAAATTACTATATTTTATTCCTATCTGATTATTTGACCAAAGTCATTTTTGAACAAAACTGGATTAAAATTGAAAAAATAAATAAACAAATCATTAAAAAACAAAATAAATAAAAAACACTTCCTGAATGATAACTGGGTACCACGTGCTGAATTAAACATGCAATGTGACCGGGTCATGTGACAAATTAAGAGAGATCATTTGACAATGTAGCATATAACTGTTTAAAATATTTATAATTATTACGCAAAAGACATTATACATTAATAGTAAGATGATTTCATTACTCAATGCCAGTTTAATCTGAGTGTGATGACAGTTTACCTGATATGGTCATAGTCCACTCCCTCAAAGAAAGGGTTAGTTTTGATCTCCTCCACTCCAGTGGCTCCAATCCTGTGCTCACTCTCACAGCAGAACCTGGTGGAAAACAACAAAATACTAGGTGAACACTGAAGAAAAACTGACTGCTTAAAATAAGCCATGTCTCATGTAGTTTAGCAGCATGGTTAATGAAAGCAAAATGCTCTCGGTTGAGAGATGAGCTACAGCTAAGATAAAGTAAAAATAATGGTATAGATGGTATAAATACCACCAGATTTATAATGATATAAATCTTAAAATAATGGTATAGAATCACAGCAAAAAAGATGAAAATAAAGCCTTATAAAAAGAAGTGGGAGAATGATAAGTAGCAAAAAGGCTAAACCTGAGGATCAGATCCTTGGCCTTTTCTGAAATTGGGACCTCAGGTGGAAATGTCAAAGTTTCCTGCCAGTTCATCACTTTCCTGTAAGTTTCCTGAGGAGTCTCAGAGCAAAATGGAGGGTAACCTGAAAAACACCCACACAAACTAAACACTTTATATATCAAAATAAACATACTTATTTTATATTTATTAACCAAAAATCGACTCACCTATCAGCATTTCATACATAATGACGCCCAAACTCCACCAATCACAAAGCTTGTTATACCCATTTTGCATAAACACTTCTGGAGCGATGTAGTCAGGGGTTCCAACAGTGGAGAAGGCCTGAAAAAAAACAAATATTTTTATCTCCAAAACTTTTTACTTCTGATGCAACACAAAAAACATTGTGAGATCTAATGAATTACACAAGAGTACATAGTAATCCTTCTTCAGTACTTCTACAATCTTCAACTACCATATTAAGAACACGTTCATTTCACAATAACTTCCTGAAACACTGGATCTATCTGTAGCCACCCACTGTGTGTAGAACAGTATTGGGTCAAGAGGAAACTCTTACCAACTGTCTCCTGTTTCGTTTCCATGTTTCTGCTTTCCTCTTCGAGTTCATGTTCTGGAACGCTGAACAAAAAAAATCAATCCAAAATTACGGAATCAGCCATGCAGCACCTTCATTTTTTCCATCTACAATACCATTCAAATGTTCTGGGTCAGTAAGTATGTTTTTTTTTTGGAAGAAGAAATTCATTAAGCAAGTATGCATTAAATTTAAACTGCTGAAAAGACAGATCAAAGAATGCAGAAAAAAATAATAATGGATTCCATAAAAATAAAGCAGCACAACTGTTTTCAATGTTGGTAATGATAAGAAAAGTTTCTGGAGCAGAAAATCAGGACATTAGAATGATTTATGAATGATCATGTGTTCCTGTCCTTTGAAGACAGGAGTTATGGACAGTGATAAGTCTTACTGAAGTCGCTGGGAAGGCTGTGATTAAGGTTTCTGTAGAACTCTGTGCGGTGAGCTTTCTTCAGACCAGTGCATAGGCCAAAATCAGACAACTTCACGTGGCCCTGAAAGAGCAAAATTATGTTGTGAATGAGAAGCATTCATTAGATCAAGGCTGTGTGACCTACTAGGCTGTTAGATTGAGCTTTAAAGGGGGGGTATAATGCCATTTCACGCATGTTGATTATCTAGATTAACATGAGATTGGGTGAAAATGTGTGTTATATGCCCCCTTTAATGTTTCATGGTCACGTCAGAGTTGCCTATAGGGATATCGCAAGACAATACTAAAAAAAAATGTAATAATATCAGTCTTTCTATAGTATCAGTAGTACTAAGTGAAATGTAACTGGTATTGTTAATGGTATTCATAATTTAATATTGTGACAAACACCTAAATACAACCTGAATTGGCCAAAGTTTCAAAAAACCATCTGGATGTAGAATGGAGTATTTCTGTGCCAAATACACTCTTTCCGGGTTCATACAAATTTTGGAAAGTTTTTTTTCGAACATGGCTCTTCATGACGTTGTGAAGAATGGAGCTCCTTGTATGAGCACTTCTCCAGGAAGAACGCACCCACGCACACATCAACCAGAGCGAGAACAAGAGCATGCCCATAAATGCGCTTCATTCAGCAGCACCGCACGGGACTCGCTCGGGAAGAATGTCTCCAAAGAAGTGTGCTTTTGGTTGTAAGGGAAAAATAACCTTTGTTCAGCTTCCCAAAGAACAAAGCATTATGTAAACAGTGGATGCAGTTTGTTTTTCCGGGGGAAAACAAAGGAGTTTTGCAAGTGTGTTTGTTGATGAACGTTTTATAAACAAGGCCCAGTTCGATGCTGGATTTGCACATCGTTTGATACTGAAAGATGGAGCGGTCCCAGCGATAAAAGATCCCAGTCATGACTCGGAATTGCAGACGGTAAGTAAAACGGCATCAAACGTCTCATCACTCTTTAGCTTTGCCCACGGTGCACCTCCAGGAGCTTGGCTGTTTTCAGAGAGAATAGTAAAGCTGTATCTTTCTTTTATAAATATGAGAAAAATAAAGACTCTTTGGAGATCAGAAGGATGCAATACTACTTTATAGGTACTCAAGATTAACATGAGATTGGGTGAAAATGTGTGTTATATGCCCCCTTTAATGTTTCATGGTCACGTCAGAGTTGCCTATAGGGATATCGCAAGACAATACTAAAAAAAAATGTAATAATGTCAGTCTTTCTACAGTATCAGTAGTACTAAGTGAAATGTAACTGGTATTGTTAATGGTATTCATAATTTAATATTGTGACAAACACCTAAATACAACCTGAATTCCAGAAATGTTAGGACTTTTTGAAAATTTGAATAAAATGAAAACAAAGACTTTCAAATCACATGAGCCAATATTTTATTCACAATATAACAGAGAACATAAATGTTTAAACTGAGAAATTTTACACTTTTATCCACTAAATGAGCTCATTTAAAAGTTGATGCCTGAAACAGGTCTCAAAAAAGTTGGCACGGGGCAACAAAGGGCTGAAAATGCAAGAAATTTGAACAGATTCAGCTGGGAGAACATCTAGCAACTAATTAAGTTAATTGACATCAGGTCTGTAACATGATTAGCTATAAAAGGGATGTCTTAAAGAGGCAGCGTCTCTCAGAAGTAAAGATGGGCAGAGGTTCTCCAATCTGTGAAAGAATGCGTAAAAAGATTGTGGAATACTTGATTGTGACGTTCCTCAACGTCAAATTGCAAAGGCTTTGCAAATCTCATCATCTACAGTGCATAACATCATCAAAAGAGTCAGAGAAACTTGAGAAATCTGTGCTTAAGGGACAAGGCCGAAGACCTTTGTTGGATGCCCGTGGGCTTCGGGCCCTCAGACGACTCCGCATCACTCATCGGCATGATTCTGTTATTGACATTACTAAATGGGCCCAGGAATACCTCCAGAAACCACTGTCGGTAAACACAATCCGCTGTGCCATCTGCAGATGCCAACTAAAGCTCTATCATGCAAAAAGGAAGCCATATGTGAACATGGTCCAGAAGCGCCGTCGTGTCCTGTGAGCCAAGGCTCATTTAAAATGGACTGTTTCAAAGTGAAAAAATGTTCTATGGTCAGACGAGTCCAAATTTGACATTCTTGTTGGAAATCACGGACGCCGTGTCCTCCAGGCTAAAGAGGAGGGAGACCTTCCAGCATGTTATCAGTGCCCAGTTCAAAAGCCAGCATCTCTAATGGTATGGGTGTGCATAAGTGCATACGGTATGGACAGCTTGCATGGTTTGGAAGGCACTGTGAATGCTGAAAGGTGTATATAAAGGTTTTAGATCAACATATGCTCCCCTCCAGACGACGTCTATTTCAGGGAAGGCCTTGTGTATTTCAGCAGGACAATGCAAAACCACATACTGCAGCTATTACAAGTAGTAGAAGAGTCCGGGTGCTGAACTGGCCTGCCTGCAGTCCAGATCTTTCACCTATAGAGAACATCTGGCGCATCATTAAACGAAAAATACGTCAAAGATGACCACGAACTCCTCAGCAGCTGGAAACCTACTTCAGGCAAGAATGGGACCAAATTCCAACACCGAAACTCATAACCTCGATGCCCAGACGTCTTCAAACTGTTTTGAAAAGAAGTGGAGATGCTACACCATGGTAAACATGCCCCCGTCCCAACTATTTTGAGACATGTAGCAGGCATCAAATTTGAAATGAGCTCATTTTGTGCATTAAAAATTCAAATTTGCTCAGTTTAAACATATGTTATCCACGTTCTATTGTGAATACAATATTGGCTCATGTGATTTGAAATTCTTTTAGTTTTAATTTTATTCAAATTTAAAAAAACGTCCCAACATTTCCGGAATTCGGTTTGTAGTTCTAAAAAATATCCTACTTCAAAAACACTTTATTTTGCTAAAGATATTTGATTTTGATGATTCTATTCAAGTACTGTTTAATGTTTTTACCCTTGAGTCCAGCAGGAGATTGTCTGGTTTGATGTCTCTGTGGATGAAGCTCATCTGGTGAATGGAGTCAATAGCCAGCACAGTCTCAGCAATATAAAACTGTGTGGCCTCCTCAGTTAAAGTGTCTTTCTTCATCAGTAGAGTCATCATATCACCTGGGCAATCACACACATGCATATATCAGTCATCCTTTGGAGTGGCTTTAGTACCATCTTTTTGATTGTAAAGGTTTCTTTGAAATGATCTGACATCCTGCACTCACCTCCAGGCAGAAACTCCATGATGAGGTAGAGGTTCATCTTATCCTGAAAGCTGTAGAACATCTTCACCACCCACAGACTGTCTGCCTCTACAAGGATGTCCCTTTCTGCTCGAATATGGCCAACCTTGAACAGAAAACAGAGACCTGTTAACAAGACAAAGAACCTTAAATGTCACGTGTGGTCATACGCGACTCCATCAGTGAAGACTCACCTGTTCTTTCTCAAGCATATCAGCCTTACGCAAGATTTTCATAGCATAAACGTGTCCGGTGTCCTTCTTCTGAACTAACCGTACCTAGAGAAATAAAGAGGATTTTAAATGTGCTAAAATATCACAAAATACACTACCGTTCTGATTTTTTGTTGTGGTTTATGAAAAAGTATTTTATGGTCACCAAGGCTGCATTTATTTCCAGTAAAAACAGTAATATTGCAAAATACCGTTACAATTTAAAACAACTGTTTTCCATTTTAATACTGAAAAAATATATATAATGGTAGAGTACATACAATACACAAACTGCCTCACAGCTAACATGTACATGCAAAAAACAACTACATTTTTTAAATTCATGAGGTCTTTAACAGAAAGAAACTTATACCTCTCCGAAAGCTCCTCGGCCAATCACTTTGAGTGACTCAAAGTCCTCTAATCCAAGCCGTGTTCGCTTGAGACGAAGAAACTCAGTCTCTTTCCTAGCATGCTCAGACCGCCGGAGACACTTCTGCAGGACCAGAAAAAGCAGAAATGAAATCGACCGATCAAAAGAAATTATATTCTGAACTTCTGTGTGTTTTAATATTTAACAAAACCATCAGTATCTAGATCAAGATGTTTGTAAATGTAAGCAAGGAAATACTTTCAGAAAAAAATACCAGTATTTGAGAAACGCTCACCTCTTCATCACCTAGTCCCTCTTGATCCATGACCTTCTCCAATTTTTGCTGCCTGTAACAGATAAAGGATAACTTCTAGACATGTGATGAAACACTAGCACCAAGAGGCAGAATTGCTTCATCACTCCAATGAAAGGTGTGGTCGCCTAGTCTGACATCATTTCAAGAGGGACGGAACAGACCGTCTAAAAGGGCCCCTGGAATTTGGGAGTTTCTTAAAGAAACAATGGGTGATAATGACAGATAGTCGTCTCACCATATTCACTCAAACCTACAGTATGTGATAGGGCTGCACGATTATGACAAAAATCATAATCGTCGATTATTCCCTTGAAATTGTAATTGCGATTATTAATTACGATTATCACAATTTACATTGAATGATGTTTATACCATTGTTTGATGCAACTGCATGCCATATTTTAATATGAAAATAAACAAGCTGAAAACACTAACTGAAAAACTTTGTGCTTTTCTACAGTATTAAGCCTCAAATGACAACTATACATCGGATTGGTTTCTTCTTTAAATTATAAAAAAGTAAAAATATGAATGGTATTATAGTGTTTAAATTAAAACAATGGAAAAACCCTTTAGATAACATGTAGAAGAAGAAAAAAACGCATCTTAAGCACATAGAATAACATAATGGACTTTGAACAATTAATTGCCGCTTTGAACGATTACGTAATTGTGGCATCTATAATTGTAATTGCGATTAGAAATTCGATTAATTGTGCAGCCCTAGTATGTGAAGAATTACATGCATGTGTCCAAATGCTTAGTGACTCATTTAGACCTGCCAAACCTGTTCACTAGCGAAAGTTTCAAAACTACATATTTCTCACTTATTTTAACCAGCACATGGGCTACAACAAATGATCAATGAAAAAAATGGTAACGTCTATACACCTAAAAATAACATTAAGCAAAGAAAAAGTATTTTGCCTTTTTGGGCCTCACCTCATTTCCCTTTCCTCATGCTGTGATATCAGGTTGCTATAAAAATTCTCCAGCGTCACTTTGGCCATGGTGACCCTTTCCTTAGTGTGGTTGCTCATCGAGGAGCAGGACGTCTGACTTGTCATCGCCATGGTTAACTGGACAGGAAAACCATGTTGCATCAGAATGGACAAAATCAGACATGTTTATAACTCCAAAAAGGATACAAAATAGTCCAGGTTGTTTTGACATTTCACAAGTCAGAGCTTTGAATCTGATATGGTTAGATACAATGCCTACCTGTGTTTAATCTATGAGAGAGGTTTTTTAATTTTTCAGATGCCACGAACCCCCAAATACCCCCATTCTTTCCATTACCAGCTTCCCAGGGGCTTCTTGTGCAGGCATTCAGTGAAAGGCAACATTTAACATTAGCTACAACATTTACACTGCAAGCCACAGTCTTTTAACACTCAATCTTCCACTTCCCAGAAACTCCACGCCTGTACGGTCTGACTGGCCCTCTGTTGCGCCGTGGCCAAAACAAGCATTAAATACCGGCTGAAAACGAACATTTGCGTTACACCGCTTGGAAATTCAAACAAACGCTATATTTGTAATCTGACTCAACTTCCACGGCTGATGTGACTGAGACTGAGGTCTGGAAGAGAAGCGGTTTGCAGACAGCAAGGGGAATTTTACTCTGAATAAATCGTCTGACTAATAAAAAAGAAATGAAACCGAGTTGACAACGAAAATCATAATGCCATCTGATGAACAACACTTAATACTAATAAAGTCCATCATGGAGAAACACGACAGACAGAAAAACGGGAAAAAAAACAAACAACGTAAACACGCACACTAAAGTTTGCCAGTGCAAACCCACGCTTTTAGTGGGTTTGTTTATTTAACATTTTTGCAGTTTTACAAGCAATATCAAGGCTAATAAATTCTTACAATTCTAATAATTACAGGCCTAAAGAGAACGTGTGGAAAGTAAAAACACAAGAACTATTCTCAGTTAGTAAGACTGTCAGTCTGCTAGCAGCAGCCGCTAACGTTAACTGTCTGTTCAGACTCATCTGCTCTCATAGCAAAGTGTGAAACGGCTGAGATCCATCTCAATAAGAGCTCAAGCGACTTTGGCAAAGTATAAACAACTACCGAAAACAAACTGTTACTTACTTGTAAACTATGTGCTTGTTTGAAATAATACTTGTTTGCTTACCTTCCACTCGACCTCAAACTGACTTGAGCTAGTGGACGACGACGGACATTATTTCTTTCTTCCGGGTTTGTGCTTGAGTGGAAAAGGGAACAAAACAAAAGTCCCCTTTCTGTCGTCTAAAATGTAATTTCTAAAATTAGATACATTTGATCAACCTTTCTTTGCTTAACTGACCTACTGAAAACAATTATCCTTCATTTCATCCATACATTTTTATACAAAAACCAAATTTGGGTATGCCTGCACACTGATATATATTTTTTAATGTTTTATTGAAATGTAAAACAAGTACTCATTTTGTGAGTAAAACAACAACAACAAAAGAAAGTTCTGTTTATATGGTCAAAGAATAACACCAGGGCTAGTTGTCACACTAAATATTTCTTTTGTAAAAATTTATTATTATTAAGATAAGTTCTTGACAAAAACATAGGGGGAAAAATGTACAGAAACAATTAGATTAGATTAGATTAGATTCAACTTTATTGTCATTGCACATGTAAGGTACAAGGCAACGAAATGCAGTTAGTATCTAACCAGAAGTGCAATAAGCAGTAAGTACAGGATATACAGTGTCTCCAATATGTTACAAATGTACAATAAATATACAGATAAGTATAATAAGTATAATTATAGGCTTAATTAATACTAATATAAGTATAATATAGTTATACTTACGTATAATATAATTATACTTATAATTATAAGTATAATTATAGGCTTTATTAGCTACATTTAAACAGTAAAATAAATATGAACCATAAAACACTCTATTAAACAGTGGCATACAACCCCCCCACCCCCCTCCACCCCCAAAATAAATAACAATAAAAATAAATAATTATAATTATAATGACTAGAAATGTATAAATGTATAACATAATAAAACACATGTAACAGCTTGCCACAATCTGACTCTTGTCGTGTCAGCATATGGTTTTACTGAGTTCACTTATTTGTCCAACAGATACATTACTACAAGATATGGTGATATATTGGAATTTTAGTTTCGAGCTCAGAGTTCACATATTCTGGTTTAAGGGGGTTCAATTTAACACATCACCATCCGAGGGCGCTGTTGTACAAAAAAGTCTGGACACTAGATCAGCATCCAAACCACAACATGCTAGTGACCTGTGGTACTGGGTGACCAGATCGTCATGACAAATTCAACACACACCCGGACAGGTGAGGTACAGCAGCAGAACTTTACACTCTCAGAAAAAAGGCACAAAGGCTTGGGTGGTACCCTTTCAAAAGGTACATTTAAAGAGTACAATATTAGTACCCTGAAGGTAAATATTAATACCTAAAGTGTACATATCAATACCTAAATATGGACATATCAGTGTACATTTCAGTAAATTATATGTATACATATCAGTACCCAAATGTTAGTACCTTTTAAGAGGGTAGCTACCACCCCAGTGACAGCTTTTGTAAAAGTGTACCAGTATGACAAATTACATTTACATTTAAATATTAGATGTGTGCTTTTAGCAAATTTAACATGTCAAGAAAGTTGTGCAAATGAAGATGATCCTTAAATAATGAGGATTTAAAACTTCTAGGCTTCAAATCGGTTTCAAGGGGGAACCTGGATCAATTACCATACTCCCTTTTTTATCTGTCCATGTTAGATGACAGCCTACATAAGAACTGCATGGGAGAATTCAAATATCACCTTTCTCCGCATGAAGAACTTTGAGTTTAAAAGGCATAATAGCTTGAAAACAATTAAATACAAATAGTCAGTCATAGTCAGTCAGTCATATTTATTTATAGAGCACATTTAAAGGCCAAAGTGCTGTACAAAATTAAGCATATAACAAAATACAAAAGTAAACATAGAACACAGCGACAGATAGTACACTACAGTTATGCCACTGCGCTTACTTATGACCATAAGCAACAGTAAATAAATACGTTTTAAGAAGAGACTTAAAATCAGCGTATTGGTGCAGTTCATATATAGGGTGGCAACTTGTTCCATAGCTGTGGAGCAGCCACTGAAAAGGCACGATTTCCTTTCGATTTCAAGGGTGATGACTGAAAAGTTACAGAGAGCATTTTTCAGTCTCTTCTACAACCCTACTGTTTGTCTGCTAAATGCTAAGTAAATGAGCTCCCTTGAAATTCCTGGCCAGAAGCGTGATACTCCTTTGCTGTTCTGCCTTACAAAGCCAAAACAGTAAAAATGCAACAGAAGAGGTGTGTCTCAATTCACATATTTATGCACTATTCTATACTATGAATAGTGTGAGTATGCTCACAATGAAAATTTTGAATTTTGTGTTGGATCACTGATATTGTTCAACTGAAATTCTCAGAATTTGACATGTCTTAGGCGAGTTACCAGAAAATAACAATAGATTATGTTTCCTCCAATATAATAAGTATAGACCATTAGACTTGATAACATCTAGTGTTTTGAGTCCCGTGTAAAGCTTTGTTTTACCCACAAGGCATTACAACAATGCTGTGAGTGAGGCCCACATGTGTTATATATGTTAGTTCCTGTCAAGATGCTAGTCTTTGTGTGAGAACATCCTGTTTGATGACAATAAACACACAACATTTTTAATATCAATCTTTTTATTATAGCTAAAAGTAAACACTTGTGACCAAATGGCCACGTGTCTGCAAACACTGGCATAATGCCTTGAGTGTGTGTGTGTGAGTCTTTCACACTTTGCCTTTGTTTTCTTTATTACTCCTTTAAAACGTATACTTTTGCTGTCCTTAAATGAATTTACAGTACATGTATCAGAATTACATCTTGTGCTACGTGGTGTATAGTCTCGATGAAGATTGCTGGCCTTTAATACAGTAGCTGTATTTGGCAATTCTGCGTCATGCATGTCTTTGAAACCACAATATACATGACAACATGACGTCCAATCAAGCATTACTGAACATGAATACATATGCTGTTTTCATTAGCCTATTGACATGACAATCACTGTGAAAATGCATATTTTCACTAATGCATTATTGTATGCTATTAAGTTTCAAATGAAACATTTTGAAACAAAAACAAATATTGAACAACAGTAAATAAAGAATAAAGTCAACAATACTTTTATAAGTATCATTTAAATTCCTGCCAAACCCATGCTTACATTTGGCCAGCCAAATATTTATAATCTGACATGGTTCAAGATTTTATTGCAAATAGCCTATTATATAATAAAGATTGATCAGAGACAGATTTCTTCTTCTTTTAGTTTTTACTTTTTCAACAAATAGTGAGGTGTTTACAAAAAATGTAAAATAAATACATAAATAAACAGGGGGCTGCCTTGATATAAGCCAAGACAATGTTTATGTCTCTTTCCTATTGAATGGGCATTTACAGAAAGAAAAAGAAAAAACTTTTTTGGTTTCATTTTAGATTTTTTCATTTTAGCCAATGTAGAAGATAACTAATAGCTTAAAAGCAGAATTTATTAAAGATTAAAATAATTTTCACACACTTTCCTTAGACAAACATGACTTAATTAATCAGGAAATTATACATTAGAAACACATGAAATTAATTGTCTTGGTTTTTAAAACCTGCAGCAGAGAAAACCTTTACTTGGACTCAATAAGAGGCTTGACAAGATTAGGCCTCGAATGTGACAAAAGATTGTCTAATATTAATATAAAAAATTCAGCATGTTTGCTTAACATAGTGAACAATGTCTAATGGTGTTTTTCCATGCCAAGCAGAGCAAGAGCTTGCAGTTAACCTTAAAAAAGCACTGATCTTCTAATCCCATTACTTACCACAACACACACACACACACACTTACCAACAATCCCCTGCCTTCTCCCACATACTTTATAACCCCTTACCCAACTTTATACCCCACCCATATTAAACAATCCCCCAAATTGTTAAACATTTCCAACATGAACATCAGTACTCTAATGCCTGAATGTCTTTTTTCGACCATATTATAATTTGTATTCATGCATAAGCATACGCATACATAACAAACCTCTGCCGATTCACTATTTTTAACGTATAAGAGAGTGTTAAAATGGTGGCATCGTGCCAGGGCGTCCCTAAACATAGACACATGTTCACTCCTCCACAGTTAATCTCCTCCCCTCCTCCGTGTCAGGACACAGGTGAGCTCTGAATGTGTTCTCACACAAGCTTGGACAACTTCACTGAGGCAACACAGAAACAAACGAATGAATGAGGACTCTCTGACCTCAGGATACCACGTAGCTACACTTAGAGACTTTTGACATTTCTCAAGGTTTCTCTTTATCCCACAGTGGTGAGTACTTTCTCAACGTCCACTTCCTGCTGGAATACAATGTGTTTGAATAAGGGTGTGTAGGGAGGTTCATTCTGTTTCAATACAGATAAAGTCTTGCATCAGACAGGAGTCATGTGGCCAAGACTTGCCTGACAGGATTAACTTCCCTTGTTTTACAGTTTCTGTAAGGTGTTTTATTCACGTCATGCTTTATTTCCCACCGGTTGTTTATTTTGGCAGTGAGTTGATGGTTTGTCATGAGTAACTTTTGCGTTAACTTCTTTTCCATAGACATATTTTACTTTATGGATGATGGAACACTGTTAAAGTACACTTCAATTGAACTGTATATCTCTTGTCTTTAAACAAGCACATAATAGATTGTAAAGAGTATGATGGTGGTCTTAAATATAATGTTTTGAATGGAGCATTAATTAATTTGTGGCTCTAAAGCTAAATACATTTCTGATATTTTATATTCACTGACTTATTTTGCTAGTAGCTTGACTACTAAAGACTGAAGTTCTGTGCTTGCCAAGCTTTTGGCAAGACTTAACGTACTCAGGGAATTCGGCGTCAAAACCAAAATAAAGCACAGAATGAATACAGACATTTTCCCTAATAAGGCTACTGCTGCCCGTATCCTGAAAGACAGATTAAGACTTAAGAATTTCCTGACCTACAAGAACTGGCACATTTTTCACAATGTTTCCTTGCCATGCTGAGAGTGCAAGCTTAAGAAAAGTTGCATCAGCCATGCTATTTGTACTAAAAGATGCCTATATGATATACACATACAATTCTTGGTTTATCTATAATCATAACACACGTCTCACACTGTGGTGTGTCCATCAACACTATAGCTTCATGCTTAATAACCCTTGTGAAAGAGATGAGCACTTAAATTGTATTCAGTGTGCACTTTAGTGTACTTCATTGTTAAAAAATATTTTTTTTAAATGTTAAATATAATATTAATGAAATAAAAGACCACTTAAGTAAATTAAATTTTTCATGACTGTTTCCACTTTTTAAAAAAGTGCACTTTGTCAAATTAAAAGTTTTACTTTACATTTTAAATAATGTAATGTACGTAATCACATATTAAGTACTTGATTGTAATTTTTTATTGTTAAATAGTTGACCTATAGGCCTGTAATACTTAGAGAAAGCTGTTACCATAGGGCCATGCTAACCAGTAAAACCTTGTCCTCCTGGTTAAGCATCCCGACCAACTAAACACAGCAACAATGGCTTAAACAAAATTAAGAATTTGGAGGCAGAGTTATCCATTCACCTGACCAATGGCAATCGTGTACAGGAAACCTGTGTGAAAACAGTCAGCTGAATTCGCAATAGCATGATACTCTTCTTATTTGGGAAGATCTGAATATATTTAGTTTTTAGGTTACTACTTGCATGTAATTGCACCTCTCATATATTAAAATTATAGTGTATTTTTACTTTGTTTACAGTAATCAAGCTTTAAATACACAGAACTGCAGAGTACTGCCCACAACTAACTTACCAGCCTGAATTTGATGATGAAGGGGGAAATACGCACACAGACACTCAGCTGTTTTCTATCAAGGCTCATCTTTCCATTAGGTGTTTTTAGCATGCAGTAATGCTCTGAAGAATGTTTTTACCATTACTTTTCCCCTGCCTTCTCCTTGACCTTGAAACTATTTACATGAAGGTTATGGTCCTGTTGCACATAATTAAGAAAAATGCAACAAGTGATTGTCACTGATCTCATTGCTTAAGCAGATCTGAGCATGGATCTGCAATTTATGTTCCAGATTTTGGACATTTTTGCACTTTTTTCAGCAAAGCACTTATGTTTCACATTGATTTCAGTTGTCAGTAATATGATCATTTATCCTAGAACCTTTTTCTGTGTTTCAGATTGTGTTGACAGAGCTTGACCTTGCAGACAGTGTTCTTTAGAGGATTGTTAAGCGTTGTACAGTTTAAAATGGAACTACAGAAAACATCAAACGGTCACCATGATCTCAGCCCTGACAGAATTCCTGAGAATGGGTACGTTTCACGTTTCAACATCAACACAAGAGGAACTATCTCAGAAAAAAAAGTTACTGCTTTAAAAGTTCAAAAATTTTACATGACATCATATCTTTTAATTTGTAACCTTTTCTGCCTAAAGCAAAGCTTTGTTTGACAGCTAGTAGGGATCTTAATCTCAGGTGTTAATAGACTATCATTAAATCAGACCTCAGGTCAATTATCTCTTGCATGTTGGTTTAGCCAGTAATGTTATCTCATACATGTATTTTATATATAATATATTAAACCAAATCAATATTTTTATTAATATTTTAAATTACCTTTTTATTTTTATATTTTCCATTTTAATTTTAGTGTAATTTCTAATAATTTATGTTGTCATTTTTATTAGTTTTCGTTTTTAATAAAGTATCATTTAAATATTTTGTTTTAATTTTTATTTCCGTTAGTATCAGTTAGTAATCAGTATGTTATCAGTTAGTAGTTTTAGTACTATTTATTATACATGTTTTCATCTAATATTTTATTTGATTAATTAACACTTTTTTTTATTTTTTATAAAAAGCAGTCCAGTAACCAGGTAATTTGAGCTTGCAGCCGCTGTTTTAAAGGCATTTATTAATACAGCATACCTCACCTGCTAAAAGGTCAAAAAGTGATTCAGTAGCTGCGTCATTTCCTGCATTTAAAAAAAAAAAAACATTTCCAATGCAAGATGAAATAGAGCTCAAAACAGAGCAATTAAAATATATCATTGCTACTTTGCAAACAAAACAAAACAAAATCATTTTGCTTATATTACACAGATTCGATGCCCTTGAAAACATAACAGAGGGTGATACCTTCCTCCCCAATAAGAGCAATGGAAAGATAGAGACTCAGTTTACAGATGTGAGTATCCAGATTTCAGAACTGCCTTCACAAAATCTTATTGTATAAGGCTGAGTGAAACTGATTAGAATGATGTAAAAGACTCACAAACATAGACACTCTATATTACAGTTAAGTATAATGTGTAACAGTAGGAATAACTTCTAACTACTCCGTCCTAATAATTGTTTGTGGAGTTAATACACAGAAAATGTGAATCTACTATTTAAGTTAAAAGAACCTATTCAGATAAATAGATATACAATTCATGACTAACACAACATTCAACTTTCATTGCAGTTTGTGGGAAAGACTTCTTTCGGAATGTCTATTTTCAACCTCAGTAACGCCATTTTGGGCAGTGGAATTCTGGGACTGGCTTACGCCATGGCCAACACCGGAATCATCCTTTTTGTGTAAGTCAAACTACACTTCCAATCAAGCATTTGCATTTAGGTTGATTTATGGTATAAATACATAAGAAAAATAAAGGTTATTAAAGTTGTGATAGTAAAAAATGAGTTCTAAAAAGTACTGTGTGTAAATCGTGAGTTGAAGAGCCTTCTAGTCTTTCTGGTATGTGCTCATAGTTAAAAATGTAAACAGAACATTTCAGGTTCTAGAGAAGTGGAATAAGTCTCTCTTTGGCATTTGGCTGCCTTTTATTCATTAGCTTCAGTTAGTATGGCGGGAATGCGTGTGTGTTCCATATGCGTGAGTGTCTGACCGAGCATTAAGGCTTCTTTGTGTCCACCTGCATTTAGCTGTAGGCATATAGCCATACTCCAGCATGCCTCTGTCACGTACATGTGCCAGTCACAACCAGCCTTACAGATGCTAAGTCAATACAAAATATTTGCATGTTTTTTCTTGGATGATGTATCATGAACTTAGAGGCAGCTGTGAGGAGGAGTCGGGCAAACCCAGTGCTAAAAATTAATTCTTTCAATTTCACTGCCTCCATGTACCATGTTCCTTACAAATCCAGTGCTAGGCTGAATTATCAAGTTCTGACACACTATAAAACAACAAAATAGAGCTATGCTCCTTGATGGAACAAATGCAATTGCTTATCCTTGTGAATGACAGGGTTTTATTTGTGTACTAGGGAGCTTAAATGTCACTGTGTTTGTCTATGATGTGACACACGGACATGCACAGCTTACAGATCAGACCTGAGAGGGTTATAAATAGCCTACTGTAATCTGTAATCAAACCAAAGCCTGTCTCTTTCTGTATCTCTGTCTGTCTAGCTCAGCCAGGCTTTTCAAGCAGCTTGTTATGCAAAGAGAGAGAGAGAGAAGAAAAAAAGAAAAAATGTTTTCTAGTATAGTTTTGATCTCAACAGCTAAAACAACAACAACAAAAACCTTACTGCCAATCAAAACATTCAGCGATATGCAAATAGGGGAAAATGTTAGCTAATAGTACACGTCATTGACTTATTTTGCATGCCTTTACTACAGTCTTTTGTGCGTGTGTGTGTGTGTGTGTGTGTGTGTGTGTGTGTGACGGTGTTGTTGTTAGTTGTACTCTAAAGAATTACACTCCCAGCTTGTCTAATGCGTCATTAATGAGATTAGGGGTTAGATTTGTGTCACCTCTGTCATCTCCTTGTCGACTGGTGATAATATCCCTGATCAAACTGCAGTTTGTGCCACCTAATCGTGATTACATTAGCACTACTGAAAGTCAAATGACCGGCTGATGAGTCTGACAATCTATAAGAAATAATGTTGTGGGAAAAAGATTTCACTGAATATCCATCTACGCAGGTTATTAAATTGAAAGTCACCCAAAAATTACAATTCTATCATCATTTACTCACCCTCATGTTGTTTCAAACTTATTTTTAAAATGTCTCATTTTTTTCTATATACAGTGAATGTCAGTGGATTCCAATTATGTTTTGGAACTCTTTGACTTTCATTTTTACTCCACCAAAGACAGAAAGACATACATGTTTAGAACAAAATGAGGTGGTTAAATTAAGATGAAAATACTTTTGGGTGAACTATTCTCGCAGTCCACATGGGAAGTTGCTTTCTGCTGCTGTTGCTTAGTTTCATTATTTGTGTAACCTGTTTGCAGACTCCTGTTGACAAGCATGGCCATCCTCTCTGCCTACTCCATACACCTGCTTCTGAAGAGTGCAGGAGTGGTTGGTGAGAAATATTTTCTTTTTTTATCTCCAAGACAATCCTGATAACATCACACTCTATGTTAAAATTGCATCATGACTTTTTTCTGAACTTTCCATTCTGTTTGTTTGTGTGTGTAGGGATCCGTGCATATGAACAGCTCGGGAACCGTGCATTTGGTCGACCTGGGAAAATATTAGCAGCAAGCATTATAACACTGAATAACATTGGAGGTAAAATTAAATATATTATAAATTTCATTAGTTACTCACAACGTCAAAAAGACATGACAACTGATAAAGCAAAGTCAGGGATAACCACTTAAAACAATATGAGCACTGAATACAGATGTACTACAACACTCAATGTTTTTTTTCTTTGATCCAACAGCAATGTCCAGTTACCTGTTCATTGTGAAAATAGAGTTACCTCATATTATTCAGGGTCTTCTGCCAGATAACTCAGAGTGAGTACCAGAACACAGTACTGATCCTGATGTGCTGCATACAGTGAGGTTCAAAACTGTAAAAGTTTTAAGATTCTGAAAAAGATCAAACAAATAAACCTGATGTAAAATGAGTGAGAACTATTTTGCACTATAGATTATTTACTATTTCAAGGTCACTAATTCAAATAAGCAAATTTGTGACATTGAGCATGTGAAATCCTTTGTATCAAAGGTCAGGTGTTCTCAATATGGATCCTTCTTAAATTCTAAATAGACTTTGAACCTCACTGTATTTAATTTTTATTTAATTTATAACTCTCGGTGCATGCAGCTAAAACAAAATCTGAAGTGTACTTTCTGACTGCTTTTCATAATCATATCACTCCTTCTGACATATGTTGTGCAAAACATTTACATTTATTCTCTTTGTCAGTTACTGGTTTGTTGATGGGAGGTATCTCATCATTATCATTAGTGTCTTGGTCATTCTTCCCTTGGCATTGATGAAACGACTTGGTAGGTTCCTGCCTCCTTTCATCTCATTCTTTCATTTTGTTTTCTGTCTCTGTCTCTGTCATTTGTCATTCCATTATATTTCATAATAATCACAATCAAACATTTAGCCTACACATCTGCACTAAAGATCTGTGTTGAGTGTACCAAACGCCACTTTTAAATTCAAAGTCGTTTAACATTTACCGTTGCTCGTCAAAATTTAATGGGCGAAGGAATCAACACTATTGGCTTTTCGCTGTACATGCATTTATTATGTATTTATGCATTTATTTTAGGGTATCTGGGCTACACCAGTGGTTTCTCTCTCAGCTGCATGGTCTTCTTCCTCATATCTGTAAGTCCACTTTCGATCCACCTACATACAGTATAAAAACACCAGTCTACATAAATAATGACTGACATGTAGTTATGACAAATAAAAGCATCTCTCTCCATTGTGTCTTATTAGGTCATCTACAAGAAGTTTGTCACAGAGTGTCCTGAGGAACACAGCTATAACAAAACTGTGCCCACTGAAAGCATATACAACTCCACTGATGGCATGTGTGAAGCCAAACTTATAACTATCAACCCACAGGTTAGAAATGTAAACTGCAAATCAGACAATTATTATCATGTGTCCTTTTTGCTTCACATTAAACACAGTTAATTTCATGTGTTTTATTCCTCACAGACTGCTTTTACCATTCCCATTATTGCGTTTGCTTTTGTGTGTCACCCTGAAGTGTTGCCCATTTACACAGAACTCAAAAAGTAAGACTGGAATTGCACTTTTGTTCATTCACATTGGCTTTAAAAATCGTTTTTTTTAATGTACTGATATGTTTGCTTTTTTGTCTCCTTGTTATTTCAGTCCAAGCAAGAAACGCATGCAAAAGGTTGCTAATATCTCCATTTTGACCATGTTTGTCATGTACCTGGTGACTGCCATCTTTGGCTACCTTACCTTCTATGGTAAGAGAAACTTTACAAACAAATAATCAAATAATAAATTATTTATAATTATAAATTAATAAATTGTAAATAATAATACCAGAATTTCAAGGTTTGTGATATTTGAAAAAGTTTTAACAATCACTGTGTGTCTACATCTGTGCAGGAAATGTGAAGTCAGAGCTTCTGGAGATGTACAGTAAAAAAGACACCCTGATGCTGTGTGTTCGGCTGGCTGTGCTGATAGCAGTGACACTGACCGTTCCCGTGGTCCTTTTCCCGGTACTTCAATTTTTTCTGGTTTTCCTGGCTCATTAGTTATTGCTTGCATATAATTCCTCATAATCGTGCTGGTTGGGTGTTGACAGTGCTTCATTGTTTTTCTCTAGATTCGTCGTGCCGTCTTGCAGCTTCTTTTCCCTGATAAGCCTTTCCACTGGGTGCGTCACATCTCCATCGCTGTATGCCTCCTCTTCTTAGTCAACCTGCTCGTCATCTTTGTGCCCAACATTCGTGACATCTTCGGCTTCATTGGTAAATCAGATCTGCCACATAGAGGATTTAATGGTCACATTTAACATAATACAAATACCGAACTGAGCTGAATGATTTTTGTTTTAGGTGCCACATCTGCTCCCAGCCTCATTTTCATTCTTCCGGGAATATTCTACATTTGCATCGTCCCTGAAGAACAGGAGCCGTTGAAATCTCGACCAAAGATCCAGGTGAGAATCAGACAGAATGTAAGTACATTCTCATAGATCTATGGCTTCTTTTTGTTCTCACTTTGTGTTATGTTTTCCAGGCGATTGCATTTGTGACACTGGGTTTCATCTTCATGATTATGAGCATTACGTTCATCATAATAGAGTGGGTCACCGGAAAGAAGACGTCGGGTGGCCACTGAGAGAGCACAACTGGATTCCAACACTTAAAGACCAAATCTAATACAGAACACAAAACTCTTGAACCTGCAACCTCTGCACCAGGTTCAGTTTCATTTAGTTTGATAGATATCAAACAAGTTAACTCCTCAACTTCAGTATGTCCAAAATGAAAAATGGCTAGTTACCTAAATTCAAGAAGAATGCAAAGAAGAGTGGTAACATATGATCTTAATAATAATTAAAGCTATGATGCTCTAAGAACATATTGAAACTATTTATGGAATTTTTAATGAAAGCCAATTTTACACACAAAGGTATTGCTGTTATGACTGGCAAATGGAACTTCCTAAACTACACAATACTGATGGAAAACTGTGAAACTGAGATGAGAATTCACTCATCTATATTGCCAAAGTTGTAAACATGCAGTTTGAAGTCTACCTCCTTCTACACAGGGCAATTTTACAGTTACAGAGTCTGTTTTCTACAGCTCATAGTGCACATTTTGGGGTCCAAAAATCTTTTATTACTGAAAATTGTAGTTTAATACACAATTTTCATTCTAAAAACAATATTATCAACATAACAACAAGTGGAATGTTACAATCTGATGGTCCTAAACAACTTAATTTAATCATAATCTTCAAATATATTTATTTTTTGTTTTGATTTTTATCCTAAAACTAATCCTTTAACATTTTATTTCCAGAGTTAATTTTGATTCCCACATATTCAATTTGGTCTCAAACCTCTGGACCCCACTGCATGTGAATTTCAGTTAATTTCATAATTTCATTTCAGACGCTTTGACTTACAGTGCATTCAGGTTATATATATATTTTTTACCAGTATGTGTGATCCCTGGGAATCAAACCCACAACCTTTTGCACTGCTCACGCAATGCTCTACCACTGAGCCACAGCAACATGAAGGGCAAATGAACAAATTTCATTTTTGATGAATAATAGGCAGTTCTATTATTCAACATTCCTAAAAGCAGTTTATAACATTATTTAATTAGGACGAGTGTACAGTTTTGTGATGAATTCCAGCATCGTTTAAGCACAATGCTTCAATGTCAGAGGAAGAACCTGAAGTTAATGTATTTATTGGTATTTTTTTGTCTTGTTACAACATCAAAGAAATGATGTCTTACAGTACACAATTAGTGTTTAGTGCAGTTCTCGTCACCGTCATATGACAACATTTATTTACTGTTTTAGAGAGGAGAAGGAATATAAATGTCTGAATACTAATTATCTAGTAGTATTCCAGAAACACACAGAAATGTTGTATGTCATTTTGTTTGTTGTATAATTGGAAATACTTTTTGAACATCTTGAAAATGAGCATAGGCTACTTTTAACAAACTTTTAACAAAATGTTGTTGGAATAATTTATTTGTGGTTTACATGGTGACGTGTTTCAGTGACAAAACATTCCACTCCAGAAATGGGCCGGACAATGAATGATGTTGATATTTATTTATGTATTTTTTTGTGAAAGGTCACTACAGCACAAAACGGCATTGATGGGCCTGCAGAATTTATTATCAACCATAAGCTCACTGAAATGTTTCTGTGGTCATACTATGCCCCTCTGTGTTACTCCTCCTCATCAGTATCTGTGAGTTTACATGGACCAGGAGTAAAATTGTTTCCTGCTGGACATTACAACTAGGGCCTACTTTATCATAAATGTCGACATGTATGGTTATTTTGTATAGTCTTGTATGTACATATTGTTTGTGAAATGAAAGAAACCTTCCATTAATTGTACATCAGTGTACATATTCTCTGTACACATTATACATTCTTTTTCTGCACATATTGAACTTGAATGGTGAGAGAAAATGAATCGTAATACTTAACGGATCAATAGTTAGTGGGAAGCTTATTAATAGATTTACATTTAATTTAATTCACATTTCCCCATGATTGTTTTTTTATAAAGTGCCTGACATCAAATAAATGGAAACTACTGTAGCATTCCGCAGTGGTTAATGCTTAGAAATATATGTATTTATTGTTGAACACATTGATCCTGAATAATAAAGTTGAAAGATAGTAAAAACGACTGGTTTTATTATATAAAACAAACAAAAATAAATAAATCCAACCAAAATCCATATATGGTATGTATTTGCAACATCACGAACACAGACTAGTGTCATTTCATTCCCAAATGAGTCTGAATCGTTTGACTAAATGATTAATGTACTCGCTCACAGACGGTTATTTGTCGCCACCTATTGGCGTATCAATATTACCGAATATTTACGGAAAAGTCAGACTGCCCTAGCAACTTTTTTTTCTTCAAAAAGCACCTTGCAACAAATTTAGCTTTTTTGTTGTTGTTGTTTTTTAATTAATTTGGCAACTTTTAGCAACTTTTGAAAAGTGAATCAAATTACAAAAAAGCATACACTTCCCCTCTAAATTACACAAAAGAAAAAAAATATTAATGAGCTAGCCAGCCAAGCAGCACATCAGCCTGTAGAGATTTGAGAGAAGTGCCTAACAGTACAGAGATGACATGTGAATCAAGTTGCTAGCTGCAATAGTTAAAAAATATTTGTTCATTTATGATACACATTGTTTGTTCCTATTATTGGTGATCAGTTAGATACACTGTAAGAAAAACAGAAAAGGCACTGCATATTTTTTCTGTCAGGGCATTATGTGTTAAGTTTACAGATATTTCCTTTAAACACAAAATACAATGCGTAATTTAAAATACAGGTAAAACACCTGTGAAAAATTCCTTCATATTACTTTAACACAGTACATTGTGCCCTATGGACTTTTCCTACCAATACACTGCTTAAAACTAGGCCTATAATTGTTCGGAATGTGTCATTTTATAGTTTATAAGAAAATAGCTACATAAAAAAGCAATTGTTCAAAAATGTGCAACTGTTTAATAATTCAGTGTAGTATTTAAATATGAAAATATCTGATCATAAACACGTGTTTATATTACTTTTACAAATAATATATATTACATTTATATTATTGTTATGAACAAATCAAAATAAACGTATTTTGAATAATATATTGTGTATTCTATGCAATGATGCGGTTTTGCGTCATTGTTACATATTTGATGTAACTTCACAACGTCATGTAGCAACATTCCCTGAAAATTAGATGGCAACATTGATTCACAGTGACAGTCTGTAGGTCGCACAAACGCGGATTATTAGTGGTCTACCCGAAGATACATTGAAATTGGAGCTATCACTGAATTGTCAGAAGCCAGTGGTTCAGGCTATGTTTATGAAATTTGTGCTGTTTATAATTGTGCGAGCATCGAAGGGGAAAGGTCAGGAGCGTGTGGGCAGCTCTCTGCTCAGTCCACAGGAGAATGAGAGGCTGGAGGATCTGCTGGGCAGGAGGTGTATGGTAAGTGAGTTCAAGGGCCTTCAGTAAAAGCCTAAGGGAAATGTACACTCTGCAGAGGGAAGATGGGTAAAAGTGTTATCTTGATGAAATGGAGTGACATCTGTGCAAACCGTGGGCCAAAATTTGACTGCATGCTTTGAAAGCATTTGAAAACACACACTGTCTAATGTGCTTACTTATTTGCCTTTATCACTGTTGAAATTTGTTTTATGGCTTGCAAGATAGTATTAAAAGTTTTACGCAACAAAATGATATTTTCATTTTATTGAAAAAAATTCAATTTTACCATTCAAAAATATCAAAATGTTTTGCAATATCTGAAGAAAATAACTATTGACCATAAAGTTTTACTTTTCTTTTTGAGAAGCTGTCATTTATTGATCGCATTTTTTCAGTGTTTTCCCCCTCATTTATTTCATGTTATCACATTTTCACTTTTTCACAATTTTAAATGGAAAAAGGTTTGCTTCACAAAAGTGACTTTATACTGTATATGGTGAAAATTTGTAGATTTAACAGCAGTACAATGCTAAAAAGCACATTAAATGCAAAACAGTGTAACAGTTTATTCAAATCAGCATTATTTAAATGATTTGAAGTTATGTTTTTCAAAGTATGAAATATCAGTACAATGATATTTTCAGAAGTCCCTGCGTGATGCATTACAGATGATTTTTTCCTTCATTTCAAATACAAATTGTATTTTCTTTAAATATTCTGCATTATAATATTGTAATATTTCTGTATTTATTTTTTTACAGCTGTTTTACCTATATTTTTTAATTTTACACATCATTGCACTGTGTTTTATGGTTACATGGCTCTAAAATTAATATATATCTTAACAAACCATACATAAATGGAAAGCTTATTTATTCAGCTTTGAGAAGATGTATAAATCTTAATTTTAAAAAATTGACCCTTATGACTGGTTTTGTGGTCCAGGGTCCCATTTTAGGTTAAACATAAAAGCTTAAATAGTGAGGACTTACTGTTTTTTATCTAATAGTTGACTATGCTGTCTTCAGTTACCTTACTTTAATTAGATATCTTTATAATAGAAAAAACTCAACTTTGCGTCTCTCCTCAGGACTGTCAAGTGGGGTTGAACTTTGCAGATGTAGGAGAGGCTGAAAATTTCTTTGCTGTAGTGGAGGACAAGATCAGCCAGAGAAATAGTCGTTTTGGTATTCAATTATTTTGTTTTAACAATTTCTGTCAATTCAAACCACTTCATAAATCTGATTATGAAGATTATCTAATAAGGCATCTTACTTAAAATGACTGTTTCATGTTTTCCTCTAATAACATAAAGAGAAACAGCAGAAAAAAGGACAAGAATATAGAGGTAACAACGTGATTTCAAAATCACTGCATTAATTATTTTTCTATTTATATATATATTTTTAAGTGTAGGTTATTTGAACAAGGTGCAAATCAAATTTATATTTCATTTCTATTCTTAGATCATGGAGCTTTGCCACCACTTCCTCGGCCAAATGGTAAATTAATCACTTTTCACACTAATATTGTGCTTGTCTTTTGGGAAACAAAGTATTTGACTGTATTTTAAATATTTTTAATTGACCTTTCATTAACCTTTACTTTGTATTAGAAAACAAGGCAGTCCAATCTGTTTCTGCTGCTATTGTTGTTATTCTTTCTTTTTTTTTTTATATGATTATTGTAAAACATTACATGGCCTGTCATGTGGCCCAATAATAGAGCTAATATTCAACAATAGAACAAATATTCATGTGCTTTCTCTGCCTCTCATGTAAATTACAAGCATTAAATGTTCTGAAAACAATACAAATGTAACTTTGCGTGTTCAGTGATGTATAACTGCATGAAGTGTACACAAATACAATTTATATATATGTGTATATATATATATATATACTGTATATATATTATTGTATCTTCAATCACAGGCTCTGGCATTCTTACCTCTTCTCCCATGCCTCCACTGGTACCAAGTAATATCCAGAACCAAATTACCCCTTCCAAATCAAAGAAAGACAAGAAAGAGAAAGACAAGAAAAATAAAAAGAAAGGATTCAAACTGTTGAAGGGGGATATTGGAGCACCCAGTGGATTCACGTGAGTGAATAAGCAGGTTCACTTTAACCAAGATAAATGATTCTGAAGAGGTTTTTGCTTAGCTTACGTTTATGTCTTGACTTTAGGCATGTCAGTCACCTTGGCATGGGTTCCAACAGTTTGGACCCAGACCTGATGAAACTTCTGTCCCGTGCTGGGATCAGTGAAGCAGATATGAATGACTCGGAAACCTCTCAGCTCATTTATGATGTCATTGAGCGTTCAGGTGGAATAGAGGCTGTTAAAAAGGAAGTGAACGAGCAGGGTAAGTTAAAATGTTAGATTTGTTTTATATTAAAGGGATAATTCACCCAAAAGTGAAAATTCTGTCATTAATTACTCACCATAATGTTGTTCCAAACCCGAAAGACCTTTGTTCATCTTCGGAACACAAATTAAGATATTTTTGATGAAATCCGAGAGCTTTCTGAACCTGCATAGACAGCAACACAACTGACACGTTCAAGGCCCAGTAAGGAACCACTGATGTCACATGGACTATTTTATTGATGTCCTTACTACCTTTCTGAGTCTTGAACATGTCAGTTGCATTGTCTATGCAGGGTCAGAACGTTTTGAGATTTCATAAAAAATATCTCAATTTGTGTTCCAAAGATGAACGAAGGTCTTTTGGAATGACATGAGGGTAAGTGATTAATAACAGAATTTTTGGGTGAATTATCCCTCTTAACGTATTATTTAATTTTGGTTTAGAGTCTGCACGCCCTCCTGTTCCCAGTGGACATCGGGGTTCTCTTTCCCAAGTGCCATCTGGGTTCTCCTCAGCACCGCCACCCCTACCTCAAGGTCGAATGGGGCCTCTACCGCCTGTCCCGGGTCAATCCTCTGGTCCACCTTCTCATCGAGGTTCCCTTCCACCTACACCTCCAAGAGCAGTTGCATCACCACAAACCCCCGAGGGCCGTGGCGGTCCTCTGCCAGCCCGATCCACATCATTAGGCCCCCTGCCACCGGTTCCTGCTGGAGGCCGCACTGGACCCTTGCCTCAACCTCCAGGACTCCGCAGCGCACCTTTACCACCTCCACCTGGAGGTCGGAGTGGAGGTTTACCCCCACCACCACTTAAAGGAGAACGTAAAGAGTCTTTAGCCCCCATTCCAGGAAAGAGACCTGGACCACAAATGACCGAAAGACGAGGTAGCTTTCTGCCGCCCCAACCTGCTGGGGCAGCTCCACCACCACTACCACCGGGTGTGAGGAGCGCACCCTTACCCCCACCTCCGAGAGACAACAGTGAATGTTTGCCACCTCCGCCTCAATCTAATATGCCATTACCTCCTCCCCCATCTGATTTCTTCCCTCCTCCTCCACCTGAAGACTTTGCTGATTCTGTGCCTCCACCTCGTCCATTTGAATCCAACTTTCCTCCCCGAAGCAATTCCTCGGGTTTCGCCCCTCCACCCCCTCCAATCTCAGCCAAACGCAGTGCAGGCGGTCCGTCTCCACCACCTCCTCCTCCTCCACCTCCCGCTGCTCCTCCTCCAGTGAACTTTGGAAGCAATCCCTCATCTCCAAGTGGTCCGCCACCTCCAGCATCCAGCGGTGGTGAAGAGGGTAGAGGAGCATTACTTGCCCAGATACAGTCAGGGATGAAACTCAAAAAGGTGAGTATCTACACTACCATTTTAATTTATAGTTAAGAATGAATGCTGTAATTGATCAAAAATTACTGTAAAGACTTGTCACAAAAATGTATATTTCACTGAAAAAATGCAGCGCAGTTTCCACCAAAATATCAAGCAGCACAATTGTTTTCCACATTGATAATAATAAAAATGTTTAATTTCAGCTTTTCCATTACAGAAATAAATTACATTTTAAAAAATATTATAATAGAAACGTTATATGAATTTGTAATAATATTTCACAATATTGCAGATTTTACTGTATTTTTGGTCTTGTGAACGGCAATGTAAATATTATATTTCCTTGAAAAGGTAAGGTCAAAGCAAGATCCAAGCACAAATAAGGCTCCCATAATGCTAGCTTCTCGTTATTGATAATGTTATGTTTAAAGCATAACACTCTATACAAGCTATATACAGTAATGTCTTTTGCCCAGGTGGCCACCAACCCAGATCCACCTTCACCTGCCCTGGATACAGAAGAGGGAATAGTTGGAGCTCTAATGATGGTGATGCAGAAGAGGAGTAAAGTCATCCATTCATCTGGTAACCACTCAATCACTAGTGTTTTTTTGTCATGTATTATAGTAATTATAAAAGGAAAGAAGTAGTACCTTTATATTATTATATACACAATATATTTTGTAATTAATTCTCAGACAATAAGTTGGTCTGCTGGACCCTGCATACCTATTAACCTTTTACCTTATCTACCATATCTTGTAGAAGAGGATGATGAATTTGATGATGACGAGGACGACGATGAAGAGTGGGATTAATCCTGGTGTAATTGAAATACTTTCAATACATGAACCTAGGCAGTTTTACATGTTTTGGAAGTTAAACAACACTGATCCAAAGCATTTTCTCTAGGGATGCACTGACATTCTGGCCAATTCAGAAAAACGCTGATAAATGGCTAATATTAAAATTCTAGTATTCCTAAACAAATTAAATCAATTTTATTATACTTTATGTAAAATAGATGTTAATTTTGAGATTTGCTAAATATTACATTTAAAAGAGTTGTTTAAATTATATATATATATTTTTGTTTGTTTGTTTGTTTCTTACCTTAAAAGCATTGGATTATGGCAAAGGTAATTGTAAACCTTTGTATATTGTACCAACATATCATGCATAGGTTCTCTCTCTAGTCTCAAGGGTTCTCCATTTCTGAGATGTTTCAGTTGATGAAGATATCTATAAAATCATATAATGTGAATCAGTACTGAATGTATTTACAATATGTAAATATACTAAAATGTGAATTGAAAAGTGAATCTATGACTCACAAATTATTCCTCGTTTATTTATTTTTTTCTGTACAAGACAACATCTAAGAGCAAGACAAGAGTATTGTAATTTACAACCAGACTATTCTACCATTCAACTAAAAAAAGGACACAAATATTGTGAAATATTTCCAGTGTTAGATATTATCTGAGTGAACTGTGACGTTTGTATTCACTTGAAATTGATGATTGCTCAACCAGACACAAAGCACGAAATGCACAGCATAAAAGTGCTATTTCCTAAACAGTGTCAGTCATTTTGAATGCATTTAAATAAATATGACAACATATCTAATTTCTCAATCATGCAAAAATGCCCTCCACCCTGATTCAGTATCCTCAAAGACCATCCCATAAAAAAATATACAACTTCAAATAAATATATATTACAAATGGTGAGAAACAGCCACAGTCGCACAGACATGAAGGCAAGTGATTTCTTGCAAATGCTTGGTGCCATTATTAACCCAGTTACTAGAATCCATACATATATTACTACTAAACATACATACAAAAATGATTTTGACAATTTCATAATCCAGGAGGAACATTAGAAATTGCACTGGCCCAATGACAAAGGGTTTAACAAAGTGGCTTTCTGACGACAGAATAGTGGAACGTTTTCAAAGCTTATGAGGTAATATCCTCTTTAAAAGTGCTTCATGGTTTAGTGGTTGATTTTTTTTATGTTAATTAAACCCAGTATGTAATTACTGAATCCTGAAGGTCATTTATAGCTTAATTTGTGAGTTTAGTAAAAGTTTACACCTGTTTATAATACTGAAATGCAGTCAAATCACTGTGGCGAGTGGAAACGGAAAGTCCTAAATCAACACCGACTTTGGATCAGTGAATGAACAACGAATGTATGATTACATACAATGATCCCAAAAAGGACTTGGACATTTTATTTTTGGGGTGAATGTTCTTAAACGTGATAAAATATCGACCTGCCAAATTCCAAAACAACTGTGTTCAAACCGTGAAAATTAATTTTGAATTATTTTTGGGGACAGTGTTTAAGAAATAACTATTTAAAAAAATAATTTTGAATGAAAATGTATTCCTTTTTATGTTCAAAATAAATTTAAATGGTTAAAAAAAAAGTTTTTGTTTACATAGTATACGTGTGTGTACTGTGTACATTTACTGTGCATATATAAATACACATACATGTATGTATATATTTAAGAAAAATATGTTACGTTTATATATTAAATATATTAATGTATAATATATATTATATGAATATAAATATATACATGTAAATGCACGTAAATATTTTGAAAATATATACATGCGTGTGTATTTATAAATACATAATAAATGTACACAGTACACACACATATACTATGTAAACAAAAACTTTTATTTTGGATGCGATTAATCGCGATTAATCGTTTGACAGCACTAGTAAAAATGCATCGATTTTTAAGTGTCCAACATTTTTACATTTTGAATAATGTAATAATTAAATAATTTTTAATTGTCTAAAAGTATCCAAATAAGTTTTTGGGCCACTGTTCATGAATTATCCGATGCAGGTACATTTAAATGAATACATTTTCATTTTAGGTCTCATTTTAAGTGCATCTTGAACAGCGTAAAAATGTCCATATGGTCCAAAATTGTCCAAATACTTTTTGGTGCCACTGCACAAGTACTAACCTATGCAAGCACACAAACTGCTCGGAGCAAGGGGACAGACAGGTAACTCTCTTTTCTTGTGCTCCTCACTCCCCACTAGCCTTCAGTGCTTCTGTGTGTCTGCGATTTGCACGTTTGGGGAGGTCAGCCTGTGAGTTTCCCCTTGCCGTCAGCTGCTCCCAGTAGGACTGGCAGTACTGCTGAATCAGACGCATTTCTGGCTCCAGCAGGAGAGCTGGGGTAGGAGCTGCGGGGTCCTGGTGACGGCTCCTCGATGCCTCTTCCTCCTCATCAGGGGTGGTGAGGGCTACAGCGATGTCCCGGTCCAGGATGCGCAAGGAAACACGAGCCAGCGTGTGTTTGAAGTTATTTTCTGTGGCCAGGCAATGGTAGAGACCTGCGTCTGCTTTGGTGAGCGTTTTCAGAAGAACCCCCTGAGGAGTCTTAAGAACCTCTCCCTCTCGATGCAGCTGTCAGCAAATAGATGTGTTAATGTTTTTGAAAGACCTCTCAAGCTCAACAAAGTTGCATATATCTCATTAAAATGAACTTAAAGGTTCCATTTTATTAGAAATAAAATAACTTTTCCTTCAGAAATCATTATTGTATGATGATCTGATGCTCAAGACATATTTATTATTTTTGGCTGGTTGGTTGGTTTGAAATGAAGTAAAAGAATGCAATCATACCACTTTTCGTCTTCCCTCTCTCTGGTAAAGCCATTTGATAGTGGCCTGAGGAGAGCGCGGCACACACTCCAGAAACGTGCTGCTACCCTCCACGCCGAACTGAACTTTCTCCTGCAGTCTCCTCTCCACTAGTAAATACAGAAGATATTACAGTCATATGCTGTGTCCTATTATACAAATACATCAGAATGAACTCATTATAATCCTACAGACTATTTGTTGATGACTGTTTTTGTTACCTTTAGCGTTGTAGCCCCGGCACTGACGTAAAGGGTCACCATGTTTAACATCCTGCCTTCTGCTCCTCCTAAATGAAATAATACAAGATATAATCAAACCATGTAATTTTACTGTCCTATTAATTGGGACTCACATAAGCCATTTAAGTGCAGTTTTAAAGAATTCAGGTTCTCTGACCTTTTGGTGGCTTGTGTAAAGGCACAGCAGTTTTCTCCATCCCAGGCGCAGTAGGGGTCTCTGGCCAGGCAGCAGTCTGAACAGGCCTTTCCATATACTCCACAACGGTGCAAGGACATTTGGGTAAGACCTGCTTCTGAAGATGCATACAGTTGTTGCTGCAAAAAAATAAAAAATTGTAATGCCATATTGCTAATACATCTTTAAAAATTACACTCTTAAAAGGTATTAAAATGTGTTTTATTATGTCTTACCCTTTTGGCTGATATGTACATTGTTTTGACTGGAGCAGGTGTCTATAAATAGGGAATAGAAAAGCATATAATATTTTATATATTATTTTTTCACACTAAGACCTACATATATATACTGGCAGCCATTTATGCTGCGGCGCCCGGGGAGCAGATGGGGGTTCGGTGCCTTGCTCAAGGGCACCTCAGTCGTGGTATTGAAGGTGGAGAGAGCGCTGTACATTCACTCCCCCCACCTACAATCCCTGCCGGTACGAGACTCGAACCCACAACCTTTGGGTTATGAGTCCGACTCTCTAACCATTAGGCCACGACTACCCCATTTTTATTAAAACATTAAAATGCTGAGGTCTGAAGATATTTTTTTTTAATAAATATTTACCCTGAAAACTTCCACTTCCTCTAAAGTTAGCTCTTCCATTGTGGTGGGATCCTTGGGCAGAACTATAACTTTTTGGACTGTACCACGATCTGTGGGATGACAGAAAAGTGATACACTGTCAACACAATATGTTTAACAAAACCAGAAGGTCTAGTTATGACATTTTGATAAAATGAGGTCTAAAAAAGAATTACAAAAAGAAACATATTCATGGATGAGTTGTTCACAACAAGATCTATAATACACATTTAGGGCAGAAAGGGACATTTTTATTTCATGCCGACATTAACAACTAGGCTACACCACCCCAAGTTTAACAGATTCACGAAGAAACTTAACTAATGTCAGCATTCAGAAGATGCCAGACTCACCTGTTCCCAGGAAGAGAACCTCGTATCGGCCATCCACAGCATCCACCTGATCCACAGCAATTGTAGTAAAGCGATAGTCTACACCAGAGCGCACCACCAGAGGGCGCTTGTGAATGGGATACACGGGGTGGTACATGAGCGGATGAGCGCGAATGAAGTTAACCGCTTCATCTGAGAACTCTTTTGTGGACTTAAGACCTGGCGTGAATGTGCCTCCCGGACACTGATATGGAAAACAGAGGGGAAGTCAATCAGACAAATGTACATGCTTCTGGGTTTTAAAGAAAACACCCTTTTATAGCCATAAAAGAGATCATAGATCCTGTAAGATGATAAGAAACACACAAGCTTATGCAATAACTAATACTGTGGGTGAAATTTAAAAATTTTCATAAAACTCAAGAGAGAAACTGAATGAATCTCACTGTTCCCGGACGAGGATAGGGAATCTTCCCTGTGTATGTAGTCCATTGGTAGTTGTGTCCGTGTTTATGTGCGAAAGGGCCATTAAAGACATTTCGGATGTCAGCCATTGAGTAGACACACACGGCTGAGCCTTTAAACACAGAACTAAGAGACAAAAACAAGACAGATGAGTAAAATATGGCATCCAGAAACAATAAATCATTTCTAAAATAAAATGAAAACACGAAAAGAAGAATATGAAAAGTCAAAAATTACTATAATTTGACATTCTATGTTGATCTGAAGGAAATATGTACCCAGAAGTTGAGAAGACGCCATACACCACAGGGCTTCGTTCATCCTGGTTGGGTTGGATAAACACGTCCCCTGGAGAGGATGAGAAAAGCATTTCAAAAGTGTGTCAATACTGAGATATTAAGTATGCATTACTGGAAATACAATAGTATTTGCTACATCTGAAATACTTGGCAGATTTGACACAAAAAGGCTATGAAATAAACTCACTCAGTTCATCAAAGAAGGTTTCCACCCCATCATCGCCCATCACAGAGCACACCAGCCTGGCCTTCAGAAAAGTCGTCCATTTGTTCACAAGTGACTTCTGTCCGCCCTCGTCATTCTGTGAATAAACAAAAACAGCTTTTTTTTTATTGACTGACAGAACTGTGAACTGCTTCCTGTGCACCTGCAGTTTCTGGTTCCGAGGCTCACCAGGCACACGCGGCCCACTCTGGCCAGCACACTTGGACTCGCTCCTGCCCCTGAGTCCAGACTCTTCTCACGGAAAAAGAAATAGAGTTTGTCGTCGTTCCTCTCGGCACTGTCAGGAATCTGTTTCATGTGAACAAATACAGGTTCTAGGAAAGAAACAGAGTGTGCATGTAATGTCCATCCAAATATTTAAAGCAAACTAAAACAGCTGAGCCAATATTTATTGTCAGACTAATTACAATTATTTACCATTCAGCCACCTAGAGTCATACTGCTCTGATCTCACAGCTGGCCGGCTGCCCATGGTCCTGAAGATGCCTGGATCAGTGCTCATGAAGTCCACCGGCACTCCAGCGTACAGGTTTCCATCTTGATGCAGGAGCGGTGAGGAAAAGAAAAATAAATTCATAAGAACAAAGGAAACCTACATGTTTCAGATGAATTATGAAATTTGGTGAGCTGTTGTGTGACATTAGACAGGATATTGACCTTTCGATAAAATCTGCCCTATTGCTGTTGATACTTTGTGCTTTACAGAACATCAGATAAGGATAAATTGTACATTTCATAAACAGAATGGTTTCCAGTGAATTATGCCCATGTTAAAGTGGTAAAATTGATTTTAATTATTTTATTCTGCATATTATGTATTTATATATGGGCTAGAATGAATTGGTGTTGCAAAGCATGTTCCTGTTTTAAGTTATTATTAAATTATATAAAAACATGATTAGAAACTGCAACTCAAAAGCTTATCACAGTCAGCTATATACCTAAATGAATATGTAAATAAATTAGCAATTTGTTATTAATTTATCAAGTTATTAGCAATGATTTACCCTGCAGCAAATGTAGCTGTCCTTACCAATATTATCATTCTGTTATGATTTTGCTCTGTTATGATTCTATTCTGTTCTATTATGTTATGGTTATGATTCTGTTATGTTATATGTTCTGTTAAGTTATGATTATATGCTATGTTATTTTGTTATGGTTCTGTAATGTAATTATATGTTATGATGCTGTTATGTTATGAATATGTTACATAAGGAAATGTCATGATTCTTTTGTTATATGTTATGATTTTGATACTTAATGATATGTTATGAGTTTATGACATACTATGATTCTGTTATTTCATTACATGTCATTTTTCTGTTATCTTATTATATGTTTCCGTTAACTTGTGTTATAATTCTGTTATGTTCTGCTGTTTTGGAGATTGCTTGATAATATGGTGAACTGCAACCGTTGCTACAGTAGGATTAGTTAGTGATGTGTTAAAGGATCGATTACATCAAATCTTCATTAATCGTTTCTTACTAATCAGGGCTGCAACATTCTCCTGGTTTGGATCATAAGAGCATTTTCCCTTTCCAGAGTCCACATATCCAGGAACCAGTCTGAAGAGATAGTCCTGTGAAAATCAGAGCAGGGAAAGCATTGGTTGGGTTAAAGCTGGTTGTGTCTACATCTGAGTATAAACAGTATGTTTGTGTGTGTGTGTGTACTGTACCTCAGCTCTCCATCCTCTGTTGATGAAGGTACAGATGGGTTTATAAGCTCCTGTGCCACAGGTGTACAGGTGAGTCCTGTTCCACGGCTCAATCAGACGCACAAAGTTAGCACACTCTCCCTGAAAACACACACACACAAGCACACCACTGTTAAAACTGAAATAGGTCATATTGATACAGTATACACGAGACCAAGAGTCTCATCTTATTTAGTACTAATTAGAGTGGTTAGATGACAAGAACTGATGTAAACTCACATGCCTGCCTTTCCCAGTCATCTGACATTCTCCCTTTCTCTGAGCTGGAGCCGGCCAGTGGATCTACAGACATAAAACACCCACTGCATTATGAGAACAATTCACTGACACTTCAATTCTTCTGGGGTCAGCGTTTGGGTGCTAATTGTTATTTTGGTGTGAATGGAATTGATTCATTTGAATCATCACTTACAATGAGAGGCTCTTTGTTGATGTTTTGCATGTCCAGAGAGACCAGATATTCACGGCTGCCCAGGTACAACCGCCCCTGGTCTGGGTCAATGTGCAAGATCCGGTAGTCACTGGTGTTGAAGGAAAAACTGAATGGCCTTGCTGTTCGAGTGTTCATAAGTTCTGGTGCACAAAAGAGAAGCACAGGAAATTAAAAAAATAATAATAATAAAGAATCCTGTATTTTATATTGGTAATATTATACATCTTTTATATTGGTAAAATGTTTTATTTTAATATATTTTAAAATTTACATTTACTCCCAAATTGTCAGCAGCCAGTTGTTAGTGTCACATGATCCTTCAGAAATCATTCTAATATGATGATTTAGTGAACAACAAATATTTCTTATTATTGTTATCACAGTTAAAAATGTTTGTGCTGCTTAATATCTTTGTGGAAACTGTCATACATTTTTTTTTCTTTTTTTTTTACTTTCAGGAACAGGAAGTTGCAATAATGTAAATACAAATGTATTTACTGTCACTTTTCATCAATTTAATGTCCTTGCTGCATAAAAATCGTCAATTAAAGTACCCAATAGGTACATAAGACAGAAAGGGTGGGAAACACTGATCAATCTAATTGTAAAACAGTGTTTCATCTATAGGGGGTGCTCAACTTTCTTCTCACGCATCTGATTTTTAACTAAACCCACACAGTCGCAGTGTTATGGGGTAAACATTCTGTGAGTTTTTCCTTTTCCAGATGAAATCATTCAATTAAAAATCTTGTAGTAGCAGTGTTCTGGGCCACTCTTCTTCAAGGTGGAAGGAAGAGCCGAGAAGCGTAAATTGGTGGCTCTTGGGAGCAAACTGCACTTAACACAGTTCCAGAAACATTTCCTGAGTGCTGGCAAATAGAAAAACACTTCCACATGTGGGCCAAGTATTCAGTCTCGAAGGCAAAGATTAAAATGAAGAAATTCAGTGGAGTTAAAATGAACCATTTCTTCAGACATTCTTGCAGGCCGTCACAGGACTTCAAAAGAACACCAGGCCCTGATGCAAGAATTGCAGTTAATGTTGTGTGAATGTTTAACAGCGTAGACTTGTGTCGGTTATGAATTATGATCAGATGATTTCAGGCCTGAGAGAGAGATGTCAGAATCTAATAACAGACAGGAAAGATTTCACCGAAAATATAAATTCTGTCATTAATTCCTCACTCAGGATTCTTTGATAAATGTAAAGTTCAAATGCACAGCATTTATTTGAAATCAAAATCTTTTGAAACATTAAAAATGACTGTTATTTGTTATTTTTGTTTTGATAAATGCAATACATTCTTGCTGAATAAAAGTGTTAATTTCTTTCAGAAAAGCAAGTAATAACAGGAAGTAGTGATAGTTGCCACACCAACATGAGAACTTTTTAAAGGAAGTCTTGTGTCTCAATATATTTAGTCATGTTGGAGAGCATTCTTTTCTCTCCCTAAACTCTTCTCCCCTTTTTTAAAAAGCTGTTCTTTTTATATTTCTTCCCCTGTTCTGGATCAGTCTGACACACTCAATCCCATGATCTCCTTTGAGGATGAAGTCCTGAAACTCTTTTATAAGCTACAGTACATTCATAGATGACTAATTACACTAATCTTTCCTTCCGCATCTGATCCTCTGGACTAGATTCATCCTCATCATGTCCAGTAACATCCTGAATTTCTTGTCATACTGAACTATTACACAAAACACTCATGTTCAAAAGTTTGGGATCAGTAGGCTTTTTTGTTTGTTTTGAAATGTAAAGAAATTTAAATTGATAAAAAGTGACAATGAAGGCTTTTTCATGGTTACATAAGATTAAGAAAAAAACTGGATCCAAGTTTCCACAAAAAATATTCAGCAACACAACCTGTTCAACATTGATAATAATAAGAAATGTTTTTGAGCACAAATCAGCATATTAGAATGATTTCTGAAGGATCATTTGAAACTGAAGACTGCAGTAATTGCCATCACAGTAATAAATTATGTTTGTAAATATATTAAAACAGTTGTTTAAAATTTTCACAATATTAATATTACTGTTTTTGTGATGAAATAATTGCAGCCTTTGTAAATGTAAGAGACTTCTTTCAAACACATTAAAATATTACAGACCCCAAACTTTTGAGTTGTAGTGTATGTTATCATAGTAATTATATCTATTTATAAAATTCATTTATTATTATTTAATCACACTTATGTTCAAACCTATATGACCTTTGTGGTCCACAGAAAGAAAAGTCATATATTAAGAGGATATGCAAATAGTGAACTGTCTGTTTAAGAATTATATAGTCTAGTAATTATATGTATATGTATATAATTATATATATATAGAATTATATGTCTATTTTGACATATCTCTGGTAAATATAAGTCAGATTACAACTTGTATATGAAATGTGCTAATATTGTTTTAGTTATTAGTTTTCACAAATATAAAAGCAGGCTTAGGCTTGAATCTTATTGTTAGGTCAGCCGATGCAACACTTTCTTTGTGTTTTATCAAGCTGAAATGAATGTAAGAGTGGGTTAAAGAGCTTGAGTCATTTCGAGTGTGTCTGATGAGCTTTTAAGAGCTGAATATTTTAAGCGCTGCCCTACTGGGTGACAGGGTGAGCATTCGAATGTAGCTTAAAACAAGCACACTGTAGCCTTTTACATTGCAAAGTATGTACCAAAACCTGAAACTACAAGCGGGAAGACCAATTTGTCAATGAGCTTCGTCATCCTTCCCTGGACGATCATCCGTATGGATGTTTACACACCCATGGAAAAGTTTAGGCACAGGAAATGTGGGCATTTCAATGATGTTGTTAATGTTCTAAAAGTATCTAATATGTTTAAATGCGTGTTTACAGGATGTTCTAGAGTGGGTGCTAAAATAACTGCTAATGATCGGATATCTGTTGGACACGGAACTGGGTGGGCAAATGGGTTTGTGTACAATCCTGTTCCCCTCTCTTCCCTTTACCGTCAGGAAAGAACACCGGACACGGCACCTCTGCCAAACCTGCAGTGGACCAAAGTGGACGCAGCACAGGGTTCATTACAATCACGGGTGAGAGACGCTGGTACAAAGGTGAGGCTAGTGATAAAACATCCTGCAGGAAGTCTTTGTTGTGAGAAGAATTCAACAGGGACTTAACAAAACACAGTCTCGTGCACTTTCAAACAGATATCAGTCTCAAATATAACAAAACATTCAAATAAAATAAAATATATTTTATATGTATATTTTACCTAAGCTGAAATATAAATTCAGAACCTTTTATTTACCAAAGTGAATAAATTATTAATATTTCTACCAATATTATGTAAAACTTTACTTTTTTATTTTAATTGACCAATTTGCCACAATATCTCTGCATTATAATAATAAATAAATAAAAAGGTCATTTTCAATATCTTGGTAATTTAATCAGCATATCACAATCTGAATAAATTATTAAATTGATCAACAGCCATAGTGAATTGTTTAATCATAATAGGGTAAGGTTACACACTGGACGCACATAGGGCTATTGTAGAATATCAAGTTCCTCTTTCACTCTTTCTGCCAGTTTCTTGCAGTGTTCTCAGTCTCTAGTTGGGTACACTTTCTAGAGTTACACAAAGACCTTCCCTCATCTGCAGGCGCCTCCGAAACAAAGACCATCCCGGTGGCAAACAATGAACAATCCATCTCAGCTAACAGCAGAAAATAGAGAGACAAGTGGATTTTTCCGCCCAGCTATTCTTGAGATGAAGGAGAAGGGTGGTGGCGAGGGTTAATCCTGGAAGGGTGATCTTTCCTGATGGGGGTAAAATACATTGCAATTGAGGAAAATGGGAGGGCAGAAGCGGACTGGATCAGAGCCAAAGAGTTTCGGTGGAATTACAGGGATGGGTGATGAAAGACAAGACGAAGCTAACAGTAACTACTTAGATCCAAATTTCTGAGGGCGTATAATTCAGCCCAGTCATCTCTTCAATTAGGTTTTATCAGGGCACAAGCAGGAGGAATATGAGCCCGGGGCAATGGGAAATATGAAACATGAGGTGATTGATATTTGGAACAGCTTTTCTTTCTCATGAATCCTGCTAACATCATTATGAATTTCCTTCAAGGCACTTTTAACCCATCTTGATTGGATTGTTTGTGAAAAACAGAGGGGTCAATTTAATTCTCTAAATCTCAAGTGTCACTGAGAATTGAGGCATCAAACACTGTTTACTGTAAAATAGAAGAACCTCTACTTATTGTTCATGAAGCAGTGAATGTTTCTTTATTGTCATTCGTCAATAACAATCATCAGACCATTTCACGTCCCATCTCAAAAAATGAGGGATGCATCAATATAAAAATTCTGGCTGATAACCAGCATATAACGAACATAAAATTACCATGCATTATACGACTGATAGACTGCAATGGTTAAAGTTAAAAATCATCAAATGTGTTCTACTGAAGAAACAAAGTCACCTACATCTTGGATGCCCTGGGGGTAAGCAGATAAACATCACATTTTCATTTTTGGGTGAACTATCCCTTTAAGATTACATTTAACAATTATTAAACTCTTTGTTTGAAAAGATGAACTTTGAGTGTTAGATAACTGCAAAAGTAATCAAAACATAAAAATATGGAAAATAAGCATGCAATATTAACTGATGCTGATACATTTAGTAAAAAATGATATTATTATCCTAGAACCAATATGGTACCAATATATTGTGCATCTCCACAAATGATAAGATGAGATGAGAAGTTTGAAAGTATACGTTTGTAAATTCAAGAGATTAATCGGTCAATTTCCAAATAGGGTGTAATCTTCAAACAGGTCTTGACACATTGCTCTTGTTCTTTGCGTTTACACACAGCAAAGGAAAATTATTCCTGAAATATCCTTGTCATAATTGCCAAATGACCTAAAAACGACTTCTAAAAATAATAAAATAAGAACCGCACCAGAATATTTAAAGAAAGACTAACAAAGGTAGCTTTGAGTGCTAACTCAAGTCGAGTAAAGTCAGCTTTTTATGTAGGTCATAGTTATTGTACCATAGCAAAGAATGAGGCCCCACAGAAATAGCAAACTAAAATGCAGTGACTTGCGGAAAATGCGGCTTTTGGAAAAAGTTGTTTACACTCTGGCTGGTACAACACAAACATATTCAAAATTGTGTTTATATTCTTGTGGGATGCTGTATTTTGATGTTTACCGCTGTTTTTAATCTCAGAGTAGTTTCGCAGGGTTACAATCCCACATACGTGAGAGATGGGCCGCTCTATAATCTTTGGAGTAATTATGTGGGACCTCTCTCCACCTTCAACTTATTCAGATGAAATGTTATATGAAAGGATTCCCCTTAAGTGATTCACACTTTTAATGCCTGTTTACATCAGGTATGTGTTAAGCAGGCCATATTTCAACCTGCTTCAAATTTTTAATTAGAGGGCCTGTGTAACTTGTGGATACCTGTGTATGTATTAGTTGCACTAATGTGTGTATAAAGTAACTGCATGCATGTGTATGTGTTTGTCAAGAACAAGGGTGACAGCTTGACAGCTGACAATGACTATAATTGTTCAAAATGACTTTGATTTAGATCTCATATATGCTTTGAAGACATACAATTATGAAAGGAGGATGCTGGGAAAGAATCTGTGGGAATATCCCTAAACTTCTCCACAACAAGAGTTGTGTGTCAAATTCCCTTTAAAAAGAAAGATACTACAACCAACAGAAAGAGATCTGAATAGACAAAAATGTAAACCTCATATATTGAGTTACAGCACTGATTCTTGAGGCACAATTGGTGGCTGACTAAATACTTTTTTGCCCCACTGTATATATGCCGTTAGTTTATATAGTAGTAGCCTACTATTTTTACTGTAAAAATAATCAGTGATTATCAACAGAAATAAATGTAATGTGACTTTCTCTTTATCAAAATTATGACCCCCAAAACCACCTATCCTCAGACAGTAACTCGATACTTTAAATCTAGTTAAAGATAAATATGAATGGAATGTAAATGTCTGTTAATGTGTACTGAGGTAAAGAAAGTAAAAATAAATAATTGTCAATAAATATACTTTTATAAGATGTTCTACATCTATCAATGCTGTGATTTAAAAAAAAAAATGCTCAAAACTTACTACTGCATTTAATGTATTCATGTGAAAAGCAAAATATGGTTATTTTGCCATCAGCTGTTGACCCTGTGAGATTTTCTGTCGGACTGTGGTGACAAATTAACAGATTGAACAAAAAATCTGAAACCATCCTGTAGTCTCAATCCTTGATTGACAAATGCTAAGTGATAGCAAAGTAAACATTTCATAAGAAATAGGAAGAAGCAGAAGAAAGACTTCCGAACATGTTTTGATTAATCCACAATTACGCTTTGGTACTTCAACTGTTATTTTTGCATTCCTATAGAATGTTTTGTCCGATTAATCACAAATTACATTTTGTGGTGCACAAAACTGAGGAAAGTTTCCATTTAATGGGAATTCACAGAGCCCCAGTGACACCACATTGCATTATCTTAAAATCCAGGAAATTACAAATATTACTGAATTTTTGAACAATAAACAATCACAAGATTCAAGGGTTCTCTGGAATATGCTCCACTGAGGACACCCACCCAGATCCAGCACGTTCCACACCTCATCCGTGCTGACAACATCCACCATTTGTTTTCAGCTAAGAACTACTTGGCACTGACAAGGAAACTATGCAAACACATGTTTATGTGTGTGTGTGTGTGTGTACATAATTAGCTATAAAATTGCTCCCTAAATCTGACAAGGCTTTCCTACATATAAATACATTCTCAACTAGAAACATGATTCATACATAAAATATTGTTCTAAAAATACAAAAGGTGCATTCCAATTTGCATACTTATGCACTATTGTATGCCGTTTTGTGGTATGAATAGCGTGAGTAGTACATTCACACTGAAAATCCCAACAAGATGTGCAATTTAAATAACTGGGTGATGCACTTATTTAACCAAGAAAATATAGAGTGGAATGTTGGGTACCTATTGCACTTAAGCTTTAATTACATAGCAAAGGGGAAGGGGCTATCAGACTCTGATTCTGGAAGACAAACTAGCTGTCTAAATGTCATATGCTAGACAGTAAAATACATAGTGTATAGCATGTCATTTAAGACACAACTAAAATGTTTTCTTCAAGAGGAAGGGTGTGGGTTATGGTTAGTCTATAGCATTCTGCATATAACTAGCTTTATCTAACAACAATATAAGTCTGGGATGTCCTCATTTAGACTAAGTGTGTACGGGCATGTGGGTGTATGCAAAAGAGAAAGAGAGAAGCCGAGTGTTTGAGTATGCATAGACAGGTAATGAATAATGTTTGCTCTCACCTTTAAAAGCCAGGTGTACTCTGGGAGCGGAGCGATGTGTGCAGGCCACTTCAAACACAAACAAAGCCAACAGCAACAGGAGGAGTCTCGTTTCCATTACTCTCATAGTTAGACCCATTCGCAGGCAATCTATACAAACCCACACAAAAGAAAGAAAATAAAACAAGGTGGACATAGGGAGAAAAGCATGAGAGAGGCTAAATTTATCACATTTCAACAAAGGAAGAGGCTGAAATGACAAAGGAAGAACAGACGAAGGGCGAGAGGAGGAAAAATAGCTTGGAAATGAATGAGAGATGAAGAAGAGGAAGAGAGATGGAGACAGTTCAATTTAGACAGACAACAGAAGGTACAGAAAGCAGACATTACTCCTGTACTCTACTACTCGGTTGTATATTTAGCTTTGAGTTTTAACAGCCAGACAAATCCCAGCCTGTCACACCTTCCTCTATTCAACTCCATGCAAAGATAGAGGTTTCAGGCCTGCATTAGAGGGTCAGCATTTATGCAACATGGTGTCAGTTTTATTTTAGGAAAAACAGGTGCCGTTAATCATCTTTATCCACCCAGTGCAACTGCACAGACTGATTTGAGAGTTAACAGATTATGAGCATAAGAGCTGTGGTTTGTGACCAGCGTACGAGGGCTGGAACACATGCAGGAGTGGCATAATAATCACAGATAAAAGAGTAAAGAGTGTCCATGATAAAGAAAAGAAAGAATTTTTATTTATTTTTGGAAATGTAACCTTTGTACTTGTGTTGGTTTCATATGGTTCTGAAAACAAATTAAATATTAAATATAAATAATTTTAAAATATACTTTTCAAAGTAAAAAAAAATAAAAATTATCATTGAGTAACTATTACTACTAAAACAGTAGCACTACTTATGTATATATATATATATATATATATATATATATATATATATATATATATATTTATTTATTTATTTATGCGTGTATGGTCCTAGAATCTGATTGGCTGATGAGAGCCGTTTATATATATTAATTCATGAAATAACATTTCTCATATCGTGGTCATATATCACAAACCCCCAATGAGAACCAATGAACCATGAGAAATCTGGTCACCCTAGTTATGGCGGAAGCCCAAATCCATTATAACTTTAAAAATAATACTGTTCTTGTGTCAACGTCGTTTTTTAGGCAAGAATGTACTTGTTTAGACTTCAAATATGCATTTTGTTAATAAAGATAATGTCTATTTGAAAATTTGCTTCTATGTTTTCAGAGATGTGAGCTCCAGGGTGTCATCAGCCGTTCAGTGCTCATGAACCCACCGAGCGCACCTCACCTCGGCCAGATCTTCTGGAATTTGCCGCTGGCTCTGATGTCTCTATAGTGGTTAAACATGAGATGTAAATATATTAAAATAGAAAAAAAATTGACCCAAAAATCACTGCTTGTGATTTAGAGCTTATGGGGCCATGTGCCTGGGAAAAGCTGGAGGTGGCAAATCACTCCAAGCTGCTGCAAAGCCCCGTCACGCTGCTCATTGTTATAACTTGGAAGATCTCGCTGGAGTCCAGGGCTGTGACTGCTGCCACTTTTAGATCAGTTTCCATCAGGCACTGATCCTGGGCTCCTGTATATGACATCATCAGCTGGCCGGTGATGTATGTGAGTGATGTCAGCACAGCAGGCACTCGCATACTTGGGATTTGTATGTCCATACATTCTCTTTATTGGAGATACATGATTAAATCAGCTTAAATCCAGATTTTTTTATAAGCACTTAGAAGTACTATACAACACATGAGTAAACGCCACAGCTTTGCTCTCGGCTGTTTTGCTTTAAGGCAAAAGTTTTGACACTAGACAACTTGCTTAATCTCTTTCCACAAACTCACACGCGTACAAAAACACAAACACTGGTCCAGGCTCTGCCAGCTGTCACTGGTTCAAATTCACATTCAAAGTGCATCTAGGGGCTTGTCCAGGAATGTACTACATGTCCAAACTGCAAGATGACAGAGAGAGTGAGAGAGAACTGTAGATTGCATAGAAAAGTTGGTAAATGAGAGCAGAGAGTAAAAAAAAGGAACTGGAGATTTTATCTCTCTGTATGTTCATGTAGATGTGTATCATGACTCTGTAGACATCAGATTGGGATCATAGCCACTGTGTTAGTGTTAGACAAAAGCAAAGAGCAAAGAATTATTGGTCTGAAAGCTGCAAATGCACATGTATGATATTGGGTGCTCTTGTGAAGGACTACAAAAACCAACAAATAATTGATATCATATTTTCCAGCTCAAAGTGTTCTCACTCTTGAACCTGATTTCAAAAATCCTCTGATGTTTTACTGTGTTTCACTGGCTCTCATTGAAACTCACACTCTGTGCAAGATCAGATTTGTCTTATGTCTCCTCTCCTTCACATATTCAACAGCATCAGTCACTCAGGTGTTCTTACATGTTGATTCTGGCACTGATTTGAGGGGAAAGAGTAGGAAGCACAGACTTTAATTCACTCAAATACACACACACACACACACACACACACACACACACAGAGCACTGCTATACATCTAACCTAACAGGATAGACAGATAGATAGATAGATAGATAGATATAGCATTTGCATGTCTACATCACTCAAGTAAACTGTTAAGCGACATATTTGCTGATTTAAATCTTGAGTGGAACTTCACAGGTGTAAACTGTTATACTTTCATGTTAGCATGCATTATGTATCAGTCATCCTCTACCGGAATGGCCAGCATATGAATTATGGATGTTCAAGCGCAATCTATGACGTCCATTAAATCCAACTCCAACGTGTCTGTTTTCCCCCCTTTTTTTGTGACTGACAAAATGTCAGCCTTCTGTATCTCTCTTTTTAAATAAAAAAAATATTGTATATATATATATATATATAGATATATATATATATATATAAATACAAAAAGGGTATAAAACAATCAGATATTTACAGAACGTCATACGTGTTAATTGTAACTTTTCAATTATAAGCTTTATGTATTTATAGGAAACTTAACAATTAAAATGAAGTAATAATGAATTGTAAGCTGATTATCTCTATAAAAAATTAACTATTATTTTATGCAAATTTATGAACTGTCATTTAACGGATTTTGGTCCTTTTTTTAAAACTGTTCATACTGTATAATATCAATCAAATACAAGCTTGGGTGTTACATTGTATGAATGCAGTAGCCATACATAAAAATATACTTACACACACAACCACCAAACAAACTTATGTCAGTTACAATTTTTAAAATTTAAATTCATACTGCTCTAACACACGAATGTTCTAAAGTATAACCTGTTCAAGCACCCATGCACACATTTAAATGAGAAGATAAAAGAATCCTGACCGAACACACAATGAACCATCTGGAAAATGTGCATGCAGGCTATAATATTTCTGCTCTGGATGCACCCTAAATTCACCAAAGTCAATGTACCCAAATCCTCAAATAGTGCATAAACCCTAGTTAAATCATTTCATCTCCATAGTAGGCACAATTATTGGATTATATTTTCCTTTTCCTCCATGTGACATTAATTAAAATACATTTTAAAACGTAGCATTGTAGTATTTTATAGGCTATATGATAACGACATTTATTGTGGTACATAAGGGTATAAAACAATCAAATATTTATATAACACAAATTGCAGGGTGATGTTGGAGTGCTTGTAAAATGTACCTGTAATATTACTGCAAAATGTAAACACTGTTGCTATGATTCGCAGGTTCGCACAAACTTGCATCTGTCTACCGTCATCCAATAAAATTAAAAAAATCCTCTACATTTTTTATCATGACCAGTGAATTCCCCGTCATCTACCCGAGGCCAAAACACTCTCTTAAGACTTTAGGAAGTTTCAGATAGTTTTACCTCGAAAGTGAGAGAAATGCTGTATATTCACCTGATTCGCTGGTCTTGTGTTTTAGTCGGTCTGTTGCTGCTCCGTGTATTTGGTGTTTTGAGGCGCAGGTGAGATGTTATCGTTACATTCCTTACAGTCTCTGTGAGCACAGCTCGTGCCTTACTGAATTTCTGAAATCCGTCCAAACCCTTCTCATAAAATCATAAGAGCTTTTATAGCTCTAGCCTTTTGAATTCTCACTTTTGGGGCGTGTCAGTCAGTCCAAAAATCGGCGATAAAAGTTGCAGTTTGTGCACGTAATTCCTCAGGATACTTCTAAGCTCTTATCCCCCAGGATACTTCTAAGCTCTTATCTAGACAGTTGATGAGATAAAGGCAACAAAAGTCAAGATGTGTTTTGCAGTTTGCGTGCCAAAATCTCCAGCGTTTGCCACTTTGAATACAAAACCAGATGTGTTCGTCTTCTTGTCACGTAAGCTCCCCGCTGCACGTCTCCTGTTGAAAGTCTGCGCGGTGGCAGGTGTTTGGTTTATTCCGCCGGTGAAGTGTCACGGTCCAGCCCCCTCAGCACTGCGCCCAACGAACCGCCTTTAACCCTGAAGAGGTCAGGAAAATGCAGATATGCAACACATAATAGTGGATAATGCCACATTAAATGTTGTTTACATTTAATGCATTTTTAACACATGTATAACATATGTATATATAGTCACACTAGTCCTATATGAGGTACTATATAAACAGTGTTGGGGAAAGTTACCTTTAAAAGTAATGCATTACAATATTGCATTACTTCCTAAAAAAGTAACTAATTATGTTACTTAGTTGCTTTTTATTGAAAGTAATGCGTTACGTTACTTTTTAAGTCTGGGCTGGGCTTACTTGTTTGCTTTTAATATAAAAAGTTCTATTTTTGGCAAATGTAAAAGCCTTTCACACCAAAAGCCTAAGGCTGAAGGAAATATAAATTCACGTCTGTACAGTAGAACACAGAAGAAGAACGTTCAACACTCTTCAGCAATGAAAAAGAAGAAGAAGAAATGTTAGTTTATCTTGTGTAATTTTTGCTTATTAGTATGGTTGAATTGGATCATCGAAGGTCAGCAGCAAATTGGTTAATAAAATGGGATTAAATACATAAAGGATATTTGTATTATTTAACATATTTCATTATTGCAGCTTTGAGTCATATTCTGAGTTGCTTTTAACTGTTTTTATTAATTTTGAGGAAAACTAAATCTGATTTTTATTTTTATTTTGGTGAGTGAGTGAGATGAATTAATGCATGTTCACATTTATTCTAGAACTAAAGCAACATCTTACTCCCGATTTCTCTCAATAACGGGACAGGAGAGCTTTCAATCAATAAATGGGACTTATTTGAAAAAGTAACTCAGATATTTTGTTGTAAATTAAAAAGTAATGCGTTACTTTACTAGTTACTTGAAAAAAGTAATCTGATTACGTAACTCGCGTTACTTGTAATGCGTTACCCCCCAAAGACTGAATATAAATATGAAATTTAAATATGAGATTCAGAGGTCAGAAAAATGCAGATATACAACACATTGCATAATGCCACATTAAGTGTTGTTTACATTTAATACATTTGAACATATATGTGTGTGTGTGTGTGTTCAAAATTTCACACTAGTCCTATATGTGGTAAGCTGTCACAGTGATATCATATATAATAATGAAACACACAACTATTCATAAACCAGCAAAACATCCAAAAAAAATCCAAAAGCCAACATATATTATATAATATATATATATATATATATATATATATATGCAAAACCAAGTGTGTATGTGTGTGTGCTCTCCCTAATTGTTTTTATAATAACTTTATTGACCTAACTTCTTGAATCTTAATTTTAAAAATGTTTCAATCCTGTATAAATAACATTTATTTCATACCATTTTTCAAAATGTACAAAAGCACCAGCAGTTCAGCACTGTTGACATGCTGACATTGATATGAAATCGATGTGGTCTATCCTGCCCGTCTGTCTCGCCTCATTAGATGTGCACATCACTAACTGCTGTATACAGAGTGACAGACAGTTGTCAAGCCGTTGTGCAGGAGACCCACTGCAGTGCATTTGTGGCGGATCTGTTTGTCCTGCCAGAAAGTGTCCTGAAATTCCCAAAGTTCTTTTGCGTCCGGCTGCGTGACTCAAGACGACGGTGGCGAAACACAACGGAGTGGGGTGGGCTGGGTGAAAGGACGCTCTCTCGCACAAAAAAACTTGCGACTCGGTATTTTGGACACAAAAGGCCCTTGGTGTGTTCTTTCTAGGGCCTCCGACACTCTGGCATGCATTAGGACGCCAGTGCTTAGACTAAATGTGTTGTACATTGCCTTTATATATAATTCAAGAGTCAGTGGAAGGGTGGGTAAAAAGTTTTACCATTTCCTTTTCAGCTGATTAAAAAGACGCTCTGCTTTTCATGACATCACACAATGTGCCCTTTTCTTATACTGCTGCGGATGTGGAGGTGGTTTCTTGTCTTTCTCTCTCTTTGTGGGAGGCATCCTTTATTCTCCTCTGAGAGGAAGTGACTCAAGTCGGCTTTAAGTTCAGGTTTCCGTGTGATTTTCACCCACAATGCAATAAGCCCCACCAGCTTCACTATCTTCCATTCAGCCCCACATTCTCCCACGTCAGAGACACTTTACACAGTCGGCAGTTTTACGACCACATCTACGCAAACCACTGAATCACCTAAGAAGCTTAATTGCCTAATATATGAGCTTATTTGGTTTAAGTGCAGTAAAACCTCAACTTGATGAGAAAACACCACACTGGTGAAACAACATGATGTGGCATGTAACAGAAAAAGAACAAGTCAAATAGGTCATGTTTTGAATTGGTACGCACCCTGTTTTAAGTGAAAACACTTTCCTATATTCTAATTTACATGTGACCTTTGTATCTTGCATGAACATGCTGCTATGGCAACTTAAAAGTTGATGACCTAAAGCTATATATTTCCCTTTGTTACTAACTTTGACAGACCTTTTGAGTGACCGTCTCATGTTTGTGAAAGCACAGAATTTGAACTCTATCCTTTGTGTGAAAGAGCACATGATTTATTCTACTTTAAACTTTTATTGATTTGATACAATGTGCATTGTAAAGATTGAAAAAGGCTGTATTTGAATTTTAAAGAGCTCAAATGCATTTGGTCTACAAAGAGCATCACGTTTCATCATACATGGTCAGGAAGTCAGCAGGGTTTTGTCTTTCTTTCTCTGCAGTGTATAAACGGGGATTTGCAGGCTCAAAGCAAGAGTTACAACAACAAATTTATCATCATGAGTACGTGGCGCTCCTCAATCCAGGCAGCGCTTCTGTGAAACGCTGTAGGCTATGTGTAAGCGCAGGTTTCGAGTTGGGGAGGGATTCATTTTTTAATGTAGACTAGTGGGTCAATGACATATAAGAGTTTCCACAATAAAGAGAAGAAAAATCTTTTATGAATGTACTTTCAAATATGGCCTTGATAAGTTCTTAAAATGTACTGTTTGTATTCATGTTGATTTTACATGGTTTATTCATTATTTAAAAAAAGTTTTTAAATATATTTTTTCAGGGTATTTTATTTGTTTGTTTGTTTTATATGTATGTATGTATGTATATTTATATATTCATATTTATTTATGTGTGTTTATTTATCAAATACATGCATCATGAATTATTAATTCACAAATATTAGATTTGTATAGTCACACCACATTTAACAACTCAAACTAAACTTGTCTTGTCATAAAAAGGTCCGATTATCTGATATTTTATTTAAGAGACTTATTAACCTTGGCACACTGGTTTGAGGGTCCACAGGGGTCCTTTCCCACATATTTTGCCTGTTCATTGGACCCCATAATTTGGTGGACAAAAGGGTTTCAGATAATAAGCAGTGAAGTTGTTTTGTTAAAGTATTGTATCACCTGACATGTTTTACTTTGTGATGCAAGAACATATTAAAATGAATTTTAATTCAGAAAACTGTATTGTGCTTATCCTATTAGAGGCATGCTAATATCATTAGTAAATATACTGTGCAGCATGATGATGAATTTTTGTAGGCCAACCCATAAGTTAGCATCACACTGGTTCCCTCGACAAAACAAGGTTCCCTTGATTTTTCCATTGGCTTTTGGATTATCACCGGAAGTGTTTAAAATGCTAACTCGTTTCCAAGTTTTGGCCTACAAACCTTCCTCGCACACGCAGCACTCGATTGTATTTTAATGTTTTTTCATTTCATTAATGTCATGTCATTGACCCTAGTACCCTCTAACTCCATTAAAACAACATATGTAATTTCCTCACAACAGGATAGATTCCCGCACGAGTCAGTATCCTGGGTAAACCTGGTGCTAGCCTCCAAAATGCAGAGAAAAGGAAAGTAATTCCATGGAAAGTTGAAAAGCTGGAGGGGTGTGGGAGCGTAAAGTACATCTGTCTTAGGAGCTAAATCTGTCAGCACCTTAGCCGCAGCCCACGGGATGCCCAGGATGGATGAGCGTATAAGCGGCCTGCCTCATCAAAGATGGATGCGGTGCCACGAGATTTTGGGATGATAAAAGTCCCACTGAGGTGCCGTTCCTTTTTTTCCAGTACGCTCCAGTTTCATCTTGATTGCAAATGCAATCGCCCGAGGCGTGATGTTCTTCAAAGAATGGGTAATGGGCAATTTATATACAAAAGCTGAGAAACACGCACACAGACTTTGTTTACTATAGTCAAAAAGGAAGTATTTTTGATGAAATAACAATGCAGAAATAAACAGAATTCAGATATGCATGTATACTCATGTCGCCACAGAGTGAGTCAAAATACATATTGAAAGGCAGACGGGTGGAAAGAGTGCAGGGGACGCCTGAAGGCTGTGACTCCTGCTGCTGCTGGTGATCTTTCAGATAAAAACCATTTATCTGCTTGCCAGGGCTGTCAGAAGTCTGCTAATTAGCTTTACCATTCATCTCTCTCTCTCTCTCTTTCCTTCCTTCTGTCTCTCACACTCTTTCCATTCCCTCGCTCCCACCCTCTTCATCACACTCTGTCTCTGTCTCCTTCACTCGCTGACCTTCTTTCTTCTGTTCCGCCAGTTGCTTTTGACTATTTTAGTATAATTGATTGACCCACAGTGCATATTTAAATTACTTGACAGATTATTTTATATGACTTTAATATGATCTAATGTTATGATTTGGTATTATGCATGCTGTATTGGAATCCTTTTTTGAAATTGTAAAGGGTAAAGATGATTTGAATCAAGATCTCTGTTCTTCACCTATTCTGCCTGACAAAAACAGTGAGTTATAACTTGCATGAGCAAGAGTCTCAAAGCTCCCATGGTCAACAACATGGAAATAATGTATATCATTAATTCATGAATTTAATGTAAAAGGTTTTGAGATTCACTGCGCCTACAGTAAACACACAAGAAATGTACAAATGTGGCAGATATTCAGGAAAATATAATAAGTCAAAAATGTGCTTATTTAACTTTTTTTTTAATATATATTTCAAAATATATTTGACATTTTAAAATTTAACAATAAAATTCATTAAAGAAAATGTAAAAAAAACATTTGAATAACAAATTAAATAAAGACATAAGTGAATTTAATGTAAAGGGCTTTGAGATTTACTTCATCTGCATTAGACATTAAAAATGGGCGCCAGTTGCTTTTGACTATTTTAGTATAATTGATTGACCCGCAGTGCATATTTAAATTACTTGACAGATTATTTTATATGACTTTAATATGATCTAATGTTATGATTTGGTATTATGCATGCTGTATTGGAATCCTTTTTTGAAATTGTAAAGGGTAAAGATGATTTGAATCAAGATCTCTGTTCTTCACCTATTCTGCCTGACAAAAACAGTGAGTTATAACTTGCATGAGCAAGAGTCTCAAAGCTCCCATGGTCAACAACATGGAAATAATGTATATCATTAATTCATGAATTTAATGTAAAAGGTTTTGAGATTCACTGCGCCTACAGTAAACACACAAGAAATGTACAAATGTGGCAGATATTCAGGAAAATATAATAAGTCAAAAATGTGCTTATTTAACTTTTTTTTAATATATATTTCAAAATATATTTGACATTTTAAAATTTAACAATAAAATTCATTAAAGAAAATGTAAAAAAAAACATTTGAATAACAAATTAAATAAAGACATAAGTGAATTTAATGTAAAAGGCTTTGAGATTTACTTCATCTGCATTAGACATTAAAAATGGGCAATATTCAGCGAAATACAAGAACACAGCTAAAATGTGCATAAAAACTAAACTAAAATATTTAACTTACAATATTGTTTTTTTTAATGTTGTATAATATTTTAAAATGTATAAAAAATAATAGCAATTTAATTAAAATGTTAAAAAATTAAGGAAACAAATTAAATTAAATTAAAACATAAATCTAAACCTTTTAAATGTCAGCCCAATCTATTTATTTGAATACTGATTCTACAATTTTCTTCCAATCCAAACCACTTGAGTGTGGGACAGTAGCTTGTGCTCCCATGATATCACGTATTTCCTTCAATCTTGATAAAGCTATAAAAACCTATAACAGTAGTACAGCTCTACTCCTGCTGCCTGCTTGGCTGCTTTGCATTTACAAACAGGGCAGGCCTTTGCTAGTGGAATATTTATAGCATTGCATTAAGCATGAAATCAAAGGTTTTAAGTGTACCATTGCAACATCGGCACTCCTCTGTTGAGGCCTGCCCAAAAATGCCTGCCCTTCGGCTGTTTGCAGAGCTGTGCTGTTTCCATACGTATCCAAGCTTCATTACACATTGACCTCTCTTATGTCAAAATCCAAGCTACTGGTTAACATGCAGCTGGAGGTGACAAGGGCAAAGTAAAGTTTACCTCGTGAATCACGTATTTCCATATTTTAAAGGAAATATGTCTTCGGTTTGATCCATGCATTTCCGAAGAGATGTGTTTGACCTCTGAAGGTCAAATCTCAGATAATGCTGCTGCCAACTTGTAAGGACTGTTGAATTGATCACGAAAACATGGAATGCATCAGTTCACGCGATCAAGCACGGCACAGCTGTCTAAGCAAAGGCATGTGAATGGAGATAAGAGCATTTGACAATGACATCAGTCTACGCTGCACTAGGAGGCTTATCTCATCGTCTTTACAGTCCCACAGACCCCCACATAACTAACCAACAGCTTGTGTTGTCTGGAGGCACTTCAAATACAAACGTCAAAACAAGCTCTCAATGGAAAAAAAGACTGGAATCCTAATATTTTGCAACAGAGCTATTGTTCCATTTTCAAATACAATGCATGAAAACCATAAAACGACTTTGTTCTTTTATCAGAAAAACAGCTTAGAATTTCTTATTCAATGATTTTCTTTTCTATGCTGCCCTCTTGTGGGTAGACATGAGAAACAAAGAAAAAGCTGGAAAAAATTATAGACTTTGTAAATACAGTTAGGTGCATATTAATTTGATGCAATTTCTTATCATAGTCCCCTCAGATGAATTAATGTTGAAAAGATGAACACTAAGTGTGTAAACAGGAAAGAATAAAGCTGTTCATTTGATTCATTTCCTGAAGAAACTAAAGCCACATAAAACATTCTGAATGAAAAGACAAAAACTTTATTTGACATGGAAAACAAAAACAAAACAAAAACACGTATTTAAAAATTGTAGTTCTCTATAAAATTTAGCACACAAAATATAGCTTTTCTTTGATACTGTAGGTCAAATCTACCCTAATAATTCAATAACAAATTATAAACCCTTTTTAAGGGAAAGGATTATGTACAAACCACTGGCCTTGCAAGTAAAACAAGTACAATCCAGTATACTTATAATGAGTTAACAACTTTTCATTTTTAATCCAAACTTTTACAGGTCAAAACTCAATCTTTTAAAACAATTGCCTTATTACAGATACCTAGGAGAACATTTAGAATGGTTTCACTCTAATAACTGACTGACCAAAGTTAAAGCAATTATTCCAAAGGAGCAAAAAAAAAAAAAACACTATTAGAAATAAATGCAAGTGATATGAATATGAAAGACGCCATGAAAAAATGTGTACATATTCACTATTTTTACCATTTTATCTAAGCATTTAACTGGACACAAAAGTTTGAGTATTGAGTGCACACATCATGCTGTCAAAAGGGGGGGGGGGACACCACAAGATGACCATTTAAATAACATTACAATTGTTATTCATTGCAGTGAATAAATGGTAACGTGCAGTTTAATCTGCTTATGTAAACAAAGTGAAATAAACTACAATTATTTAAAGGTTCATCAATAAACAAAAGATGTTATGTATTAATGTCGCAAAACTGAATAAACGAAGCTTGTGAAGGGAAACACATCTACAGTATAAGGAGGATAAAAGAGTAAACATCCCCTTAACTGGACACAAAAGTTTGAGTATTGAGTGCACACATCATGCTGTCAAAAGGGGGGGGGGGGACACCACAAGATGACCATTTAAATAACATTACAATTGTTATTCATTGCAGTGAATAAATGGTAACGTGCAGTTTAATCTGCTTATGTAAACAAAGTGAAATGAACTACAATTATTTAAAGGTTCATCAATAAACAAAAGATGTTATGTATTAATGTCGCAAAACTGAATAAACGAAGCTTGTGAAGGGAAACACATCTACAGTATAAGGAGGATAAAAGAGTAAACATCCCTGAGTTATCCAGTTTTGGATCAGAATGAAGAGCATTTCAGAATGTTTGACCTTTCTCCTTATAATCAAAATGTGGTGGTAGAGTTTATGAACAATAACAAGGCAAGGAAACCCATTGCTTCACGATGTTAGAATTCTGTAGATGAGGATAAAAAAGTAACACAAACAGCAATTAACCAAAAATATTACAGCAATGACTGAAAAACATGATTAGGCCTGTAAAACATCCAAACAGGAAAGTATGGTGTGTTTATAAATGGTCATGATTGCGAGTGACAGACAATGCTACTGTATACGGTCATACAAAAACTAAACTAAACTAAGTGCAGTCTATAATCCCAAGCTTTAAACAGTCCGTTGTGAGATAAAAGAGGTGTCTTACTGGTATCAGTAGCCCTCTGAAATCTGTTAATGCAAAGTTATAAGTGTAAAATGTGATGACATCTTAAGGAAAACATGTTTTCGGAGGAGTGCACATTGAATTTGAATATTCATCATCTTTGATGTATTGAAAGTACCATCTACAATGAAGACATATTTAAACCCTGATCATTAAGCATCATTAATCACTTGTTATTTGAAACAGACTTAATTTATGCAGGAAATGATATCAGTAAAACGGATCATAGAAAATTCGAATGATGCTATTCTGCGTAAAAAAGAAACAGAGACAACCCCGTGTCCTAACTCTTCTCTTCATCTACATCAATATCTTCCTCTTCTTGTCCTTGCTCTCTGACCTCACAGCCACTAGAGTCACGTGACTCTTCTACTTCCTCAACATCCACTTCCTCTTCATCTCTCTCCTCATAGGAGGACTCCCCCTCATCTCTGTCATTCTCTTCTGAGCCTAAGAAAAAATGATCAGTCATGATGATTTGGGAAAAAAAGACCAGTTTTATTTATTGATTTGAAAGACTTTATAAAAGCACTTTATATTAAACTACATGACTTGATTGTGAAAAGGAAAACCTCACCTCCGACTTGGTCATCATCTTCATCCTCTTGCCCCAAGTTTTGGCTCTTCTCCTCATCTTCATCTGAATCTGAGATGATCACACACTCGTCTCCATTATTGTTGCCCTGAGGTTTGGGACCTCTGCTGGACAACAGAAATTGGTTTAAAACAACAAAAAAAGCAAAACCTAAAAAATACACTGAAAAATCTGGATGTTTCAGGCTAGAGATTACCTGCCATTCTCTCGTGGCTCCCAGAGTGGAGTCAGATAGTACCTCAAAGGGTTTCTGTACAGGTCATCTTTCAGGATCTAGAGCCAAGGGAATAATTTTTTTAAATCATCATCCTTACTATGTTTAAGGATTTTGTTATGGCCTGTTTATACAGCCCTTCCTGCACCAAACCACATGAGAGATGTACCTGCGCGATGTCATCCCTTCCTGGGTTGCTGTGGTCACTGAACCAATGGAAGAAGCTCTGGTAGACTCCCTGTGATGTTCGACGTGGTTCTCCACTACCGACCAGATTCTGCCCCCTGTGCCACAAAATCGGGTTTGAGAACGACACCGGTGATCCTGAGCAAAAAGGAAAGCACATACAGATAGAGCACATTTACCTTTTTCAAAAAATTAAAACCCAGAATAAATAAATGTGTCCCAGAGTAATCCGTTTCACATTCATGAAAAGAGGGGTAACTGTGATAATGGTCAGCTCACCTCCCATACCAAGATGAAGCTCCTTCACTATCATTTTGTTTTGAAAAAAGGGATTTCGCCGGAAATGGAAGCAGATGCGGTAACCAAGTTTGTTGTTCTTGAAAGACTCAATCTGTCGAATGACGAGCATATTAAAAACATGGATCATTTGCAAGTTTTGAAAACAGGAAAAAGAAAAACGGGAAAAAATGTATTACCTCTAAGTTAGTCATGTAGCTTAGAGCATCTTCATCAGTCTCGTCGATTTGCGCTGATAGAAGTGGGTGATTCAGAAGCTGATTGGCTTTAAGTTAAGCGCGTTCATTTATTACGTAAATGAAGACAAAGATCTGGAATCCACAATCATTGGGTTGAAACAGATTTGACACAAATGGAAAACCAAAATGAACATAGGAGTTTCGAGTATGATGAGTAAAGTTGCTAGGGATTCTGGGCCAATTGCACAGAATTTGCTATAGGGCCCCCTCAAAATCCCAAACGACAACGTTGGTGGGTTTTGAACGACATGAGGGCGAGGAGTAATTAATGTAAGAATGTTAATTTTTGGGTGAACTATATATATATACACATATACCTCAGCTCAAACCTCAACTTCAAAGGCCTTGACACTTATTAAGTTGTCCACCTGAACGTCACGCACACTGTTAAAGCCAAAGGATACAGCAGTGACCCAGAAGCCTGGGATGGCTTGAGTGATGGCGCCGCGCTGGTCCAGGTGAGGGCGTCGCTGGCGGCTCAGTTTCATCTCCAGGCGTTGATGCAGACGCGCGCCTTTCTTCTCCAGCGCGTCCAGCCGCATCTGCACCTGTGCGAGCAGCGCCACGGACTGCCGCACCTCCGGGGCCATCTTCACCGACACTATGGCACACTCTCCGTCCTCGTTATCCTCATTATCAGAGGCGACAGACGAGCTAGCCGTGGAGGAAGAGCCAGGAAGAGAGTCGTCATCCTCCTCCTCATCATCCACGAACGAAGCCTGCTCTGGATCTTCTCGGTCCTCGCAGAGCAGCAGGGATGAGGAGCTGTCAGCCGCGGCTGCCTCCGTCCTTCTCTCGCTCTGAGAGCAACTGGGACGATTAGACTTATCCCTTGATTTCTCTCGGCTCGCTTTTTTAGACGAACAGGGCATTTCTTTACGGTCTTCGTCCGCGTCTCCACCGGTCAGACTGGCAAGCGCTTCTGCTGCGGCGATGGCAGCGGAATCTGACGGCTGGCGCTCGCTCTCACCTCCACAAGCCTGTCCTGTGCTCTCCTGCGCGTCTGCTTCATTCAGAATCACCGTATCCTTCTCTTTAGCGTCTTCAGGATGCTCAGATCCGTGTTTTGGCTCATCATTGCCAACTTTCTCAGGTTCTGCATCTTCACGAGAGTCATTCCTTGGTTCCTCATCACTTACTTTCGCTTGCTTGGGCAGCGTGGAGTCAGACTCAACACTTGGACTTGCACTTCTTTTCCTCTGGTTTGTTTCGGACGGCTGACCGCTGTCCGAGTTTGTGCTCATGATGCTGCCTAGTTGTAACTTTGTCAGACGATTTTAAAACAAATTTTAAATGCTAATTGAGTTAACTGTGCGGGTCTCTATCCAGAGCCCGCGTTCGCATTACAGCACTAACGTTACCAAATTCCAAGTCTGCGCAAATGTCAGCAGGCCTAGGTAGCTTCCTAACGCTGAATGAGGCTAGTTTAAATTCTCGCTGATTGTCGCATATCGAATATTTCCGTTTGTATTTACACGCAGCATTCGTAATATAGAGTTGCTTTTCTCTTAAAAGTCACAATCCGTCTAAAAATGTCCAGTTCTGTTGTATTTGTTTACAGTTTGCCCTTCCGTTCGCCATTTATCTGAGGCTTTGCATACGAGCGCGAAAACAAAGCTCTGATTGGCTGAAATGCACCGCGCAAAAATCTCTCGGCCAATCGTAGACGTTGTACTGCAGTTGGTGACGATCAGGAGCATGGAGTACATCCCCATTGCGTTGCATTTACGCACTGTGAAATATTTCTGACTGGGAGGTATTGCATTATTTTTTAGTTTATTAGAAGAAAAACTTGACGTTGTGTAGTGTATACTGAACCAGAATAACAGTATAACAATGCTGGATTGCGTTTCAGTTTGGACCTTTATTTGAATATCAAATTTTAAGAAATTAATTCATAGAGAGAAAATGTACAGTTATTGTTTAACAGCATAATTATTAAATTAAGTACCATATTAAATGTATTTACATACGATGCCATTAGTATCATTATTGATGTACAATTGTAAGCTTTATAAAAAACGAACTTGTACTTTTTAATCAGTACATTTAAAAGCAAGAAGGATTGTGAAAAGTTTGCTGAACACCCACTACTTAACTTTATCTTTGGATTATGCAAGATTCATAATTCCTTACACAAAATAATTTTTTTCCAAAAAAAAAAAACCTTAATTAGGTCTGAAACAGACTGCCAGATATATGTTTTTCATTTAAAATGAAAGTTAATTTTAAACTATCATAATATTTATCATTCTTACTAAAGTTGTTAATATTGTTAGTGGTTGAAATGCGATTGTAATCTCTTCATGAGAGTCCATTTGGGCCTCGCATCTGATAAGTTTCACCTTGTGGAGTCACAGGAAACACGTGAAAAGGTGCCATCCAGCCCATATCCTGATCCCTGGAGGAAAAAGTGGTGCAACTGCAATAAATCAATCTCATTATTCTCCCACCTCCAACAATAGATCCACTTAGATCCATCCAAAGAGCCCAAGTAGTTTTTTTAACCTTTACTACTCAGCCATTTTTAAATTAACTTCTTGTATTTATACATACAACCAACTATCCACCAGGAGTGTGACATGCATTAGGAAAGTACAATGTTACTGACACCCCCTATGAAGAAGGAAAGACAGTTTACCTGTGAAACTTTTGTCCTTTTCTTCTCAGAAATTCCTCTTCATCCACGGTCCAAACAGAACCTTTTCTTCCTTCAACGCGCACAAAGCACTTATGAAGACTGAGGTTATGCCGAACAGCATTCTACACACAGACAGAGACACATAAATTACTTGTTAAATCATGTTACATCTAATAGGAGGAATAAGATTCACTTAGTCCTAACAAAAAAACACTGTAATCACACAGCCTGGTCATCACTTTCTGTCATTAACATACAAGTTGTGAAAGTTTTCTGGTCTACAAATCGGAGGCTGTGGCTTTCAGGATTGGCTTGTGTGCAGTGAGTCATGGAATGACAAATACAATAGGTTTACGGTACAAACAGTTCATCTTATACCTTCCATGTGGCGGTGTTGTGACGAAAGTAGAAAAACATGCGGGTAAACCAGTGATAGATTTCGTTCAGAGTAAGCTGCTTCTCTGGGGACTCCAGTATCGCCTGGCATAAAAGACAGCTTTTATGTGACTGACAGGAAATGAAAAAGTAATATACAGGATTTTCAATTCAGCAGTACTTACCCATCGTATCATGGAGGCGTAGGTGAAAGGTGGCCTCATGTTTGTGAACTTATAATACTCAAAACTGGGGATAATCCCTATTGCCAGAAGAAAAAAAACGCATGAAGGAAATAATTACATCATATATGGTAGTGTTGTGTGTGGAGATGAAATATGAACGACTGGTAATCAGAGCCAGTATTTTTGTATTGTATAATTTTAATAGTAACAAATGTGTGTGTGCTGGATGACCTGGTATAACTTGTGAGGTAGAGATCTGCCAGTATCCTTGTGTTAGCGCTTCAGCTGCCGCTCTGTCACTGTCATAGACACCATTTGCGTTCTGACATGCTGCAGGTTGCAGGAGTTCTGACAGATGTCCTGACTTCTCCACACTGTTACCATCCTAATATCAGAGGGAGAAAATTACAACAATATATCATCTGACTTTCATCAAGCCCTAGAAGCAGGTAAAATCTAACCTCAAATGACAACCAGAACATAAACAGATCCCACTGTCATTATGGAATAATTTGATTAATTCACACAGGGTTTTGTCTTAGCTTTTCGAATGCTCCCTTTTTTTTACTGTTGTAGACTAGCTAAAGATCACTGTTGTCTGGTGTAACCTAATTTCAGGTCTGCTTTAGCTGGCAGACAGATGGCCTTGCATTTGTCTCAAGAATAAACTGGTGTGAAGACAAAGCCATAATGCACTTACAAATCATTATTTTTGCTGACTCCCTTTCAATAGCATTATACTTGTTTGTTTTTTAACTAAGGAGTGTAGATCAATTGATGTAGCTTTTCTCTGAGCATTACATATTCTTACCTTAATAGGTGAGCTTGCTGGGAAGATTTTTTCCACTTGTAAATGTGTGTTCTTATTACACATCTTAAAATAGCAATTGCTTTGTAACTCTTCCCAGATTTATGGGTGGCTACACTCATATTTATGAGCTCTGTGATTGCCAGCGAATGGCCGCCAATTACTCTCTCTTAAGCAGCATTGATTGGACCACTTATTTAGATGTAAAGGGTGCTTCTACTAAATACTGAGCAAAGGGTCTGAATACTTAGGACCATGTGATATTTCAGTTTTTCTTTTTTAATAAATCTGCAAAAATGTCAACAATTCTGTGTTTTTCTGTCAATATGGGGTGCTGTGTGTACATTAATGAGGAAAAAAAATAACTTAAATGATTTTAGCAAATGGCTGCAATATAACAAAGAGTGAAAAATTTAAGGGGGTCTGAATACTTTCCGTACCCACTGTATATTTCAAAACTAATTTAATGCAAGAGAGCTTACCTCAGAGGTAGATTTCACGTCAAACAGGTGTAGTTGCATGGCCTGCAGTTTCTGTCTCTCTGCAATCAACTAACAGTAACATTCACATAGTAAATATAATGCAAGGCCATCCTTTTATAATCCAGTTCTTATTATAACCTCCTGCATTATGTATCATTAGCTCCTGTGATGCATATTAAATTGGTTCTGTATTTCCCACATAAGCTGGCTTAATATAGAACAAACCGTTGTTTTTGAGCACTGGGGTTGCATACCTGATTCTCCATGTATTGTACTTTGTCTTTCTGGATCCTCAACTGGGCTATACTTCTGTCTCCAGGAGCATGGTCAGTAGAAAGGTGTCTAGATTATGGAATATAGAGATATCAGGTATTGTTGGAATTCTTTAGTAAATGATATTTTTAATTCCATAAATGTCTCACTTTAAGAAATGTCCATATTCTTTGAACACTTCTCTGCTCTTTGAGCACCCAGGCCATCCACATTGTCCTTTAACACACAGAAAGCCACCTGGAAGACTGTATGCATGCCTAGAGATAACCATACATGCTTCATTTAGCACAAAAACTGAGACCACACAGGCATTATTTATTTGTTTTTGTTCTCAAAGCAGATACTCACTTCCCAGTATGCTCTGTGCTGCCAGGCTGAGGACTTTCTGATTGGTTGGTGTAAAGTGGCACAGGGTCTGACAGGGCACTGTCAGGTTCTGTCTTACACACAGTGCCCACAACCCAGTCATGAACACCACAAGCTGTGGAGCATTATCAAAAGTTTAGTGTCAGAGATAAATGATTTCATTTGTTTTGATAAAGTCTACAGTACCAGTACCTTGTGGGAACGGCTGGTTGCCTTTGCGTAGTACTGATGGTCTGTGCTGTCTGAAATGTTTGCTTGTGTTTTCACTGGCAGTCTGGATAAAGACAAGTTAGAAAGACACGTTTATTCTATTCTTTATAACCCTTTATTTCTTAGGTAAGGTGCTGCTAGGGAAGTGAAACCTTTTCTGACTGAACTGTACCTCCTGTTGAAGAATGGAATTTTGAATGTGAGATGAGCCAGAACCTCTGAAATCACTGTCCAAGGCAACAGACACCTTTGAAATCACAATTGGAAAAAGATACATTTTAAGGTTTGTTTGTTACAGCACTCATTCTTTCAGTAGAATGTTACTTGAGATGAAAAGTTTGTTTTTTTGGGAGATAAATGATTTCATTTGTTTTGATAAAGTCTACAGTACCAGTACCTTGTGGGAACGGCTGGTTGCCTTTGCGTAGTACTGATGGTCTGTGCTGTCTGAAATGTTTGCTTGTGTTTTCACTGGCAGTCTGGATAAAGACAAGTTAGAAAGACACGTTTATTCTATTCTTTATAACCCTTTATTTCTTAGGTAAGGTGCTGCTAGGGAAGTGAAACCTTTTCTGACTGAACTGTACCTCCTGTTGAAGAATGGAATTTTGAATGTGAGATGAGCCAGAACCTCTGAAATCACTGTCCAAGGCAACAGACACCTTTGAAATCACAATTGGAAAAAGATACATTTTAAGGTTTGTTTGTTACAGCACTCATTCTTTCAGTAGAATGTTACTTGAGATGAAAAGTTTTGGGCAGAATAACTCAAATCAACATTATTAACCTTCATATAATATCATTTAATTCATATATTTAATATTATTATTTTGTGCAGCAATACAGAAATATGTCAGTTTCCGGTCCGTTACCTTGGTAGCCATGGGTTTGCCTGAGATCAGAGATGAACTGCTTCCTCTGGCCTTCATCTGCATGCTGGAAAAGGTAGAACAGTCTTCCTCTTGGTACTGATTTTGGTGACTACTCCAGTTATCTCCACCTTTGTGTGTTCCAGCACCATTTTGAAGCATTCCTATATAGAAATATGAAGATATAAAAGAGGTTACAGTTTATGAACTTTACCGTACTACTGCGTACTAAGAGTGAAATGAATCAGCCCTAGCGCAAACTATTTCCTGTGTAAATACATTCACCTTTGCTTTGTTTCCAAATATAGAATAACTACATATTTGAATAAAACTAGTAAAAGTATGGAAGTTGTTTTTCCTTCTCGTTTCACTGTGCAGGTGTTTTCTGAACACAAACCACACTTCACCTTGAGTAGGCCCCTTATATATAAACTGAAGTACTTTTTTCCCATTCTGTGAAGCAAACAATTTTGTCAGCTAAAGCAAGCAGTCTTTATTTTTGCTCTTTATTAATCTATTTGATATTACACATGTTACAATATGGCTTAGCCACAAAATATTTACAATAAAAATGTGTTTGTGTAAGATTGAGATTAGAGTGTTATATAATATAAACAATAAGACGCATAACTCAAGTTATTAAGAGTTTAAGTAATTTGATCATTGTAGATACAAAATTAGTACTAAATGAATCATTTTTAATTGTCTTTTTTTGCATTCAACCCTATCAATTCTTTTTTTCGTAGCTCATGGAAATGTGAAAATGATATGCATGTTTACTCACCATTTACAATATAAATATGACACATCTAGCCTTAAATTTGGATTTTTTAAATAAAAGGAACCATCAAAATATTATCATTTGAAATTAAAATAGTGTAACACACATTTTTGTCTTACAAATACATCAACCTGAAATGATCAATTGGCATACATGGACATTAATATCTTTATTAATCTTATTTTTCCTCTGTAAAAATAATTGTTCAGTTCATCTTAGAAACTCAAAACAATCAAATCAATAGCTATAGGTCAAGTAGACTACATTCTAAAGTCTCAAATATTTATGGAGATTAAATAATTACGCGATTGGCTATTAAATCTAAAAGGACTACGACGCTCCAACCTTACGTAGACCATATATCTGACTCACCCCATACATATAGTACTTCCATATGTGTTCAGATCTAATGCAGTAACTTCTGTTTAATATTTAATAGTGTAAAAGTGTGGATTTATCATACCTTGCACATACAACCTTTGAGAAAGAAAAAAAAAACCTTCATCTTTGGATTTTAGAGCGCCATTGTCATTGCGGTTTTTTCTGAACTTGTTTAAGAAGTCATGTGTTGCTTATTTCTCATTGACATTTGACATTAACCACATCCAGTCTATGATAAATGTCAAATTTTTTTCACCTGGGGGGTTTTTCAAACAAGCAACTTGACGTGACGAGGAGGAGAAGAGCCTTATTTTGCAGGTGCTGAAATGTTTTACAAATATGTAACAAATGTTTTCAAATATTCTAGAAATACATTTATCTTGAAAATGATCAACTACGCATGTTTGCAGCACATTTTTAAAAGTAGCGTAAGCACATGTTATATTTATGACCCTTTTCTGCACTTCTCTGTATCGTTAGTCATCAAGGCTAATTATCAGAGGTTTAGATCAGCAATATGCAAGGGAGTCATTTTCCTGTAATTTGCAGGATTAGTTTTCAATGTTGTGTTCTTGTGCCTAGTCAATGTGCATTGATTTTAATTTGTTCCTCTGAGAGTCCGACCTGAAGATGATATTGATAAGACTGGGATTATTCAAGGCAATGAAACTCACTATTCATCTCTCAGTCTGAATACAGTCTTCTCTCAGTTCCAATCACTGAGATAAAATCCCTCAAAATATGAGAATAGTCTGGACTGACAGCTAGTTTCATTTTACAATGATGACACTTTAGAAACTTCAGTATTCAGTAAAATCAGTTTTAGTTTCCGTGTTCTGTGGAATTCATAGTCACAGTGATAATCATCAGATCTAAGCTGTGAGCCAACTAAATGCAGCAAAGGCCCATCAAATATTTTCAATTCGCACACACCCGGAATTAAACCTGAAACTTGTCATTAATAATCATTTTTTAAAAATACAGATATGGAACATAAAGACACTTCTGGCCTCAATTCTCTCCCACAAACATAGAAAATTTCATTCTGACTCACTTTTTTCCACTGTACCCACTCATTTGTGTTAACACACAATATGATATGAATCAAAGACCAGGATATGAACTGTACTGTACTTTAATTTGAAGAGTCAAATGATAGTGTTTAATAGTCTGACACCCTGCTCCACCCAGTTCCACCATCGTGGCTTCTTATTGTTGGAGGTCAGAATTAATTGATTCATTGATTAAAGTGGCATCTACTGCAATATCTGTGGTAACTGCTGAAGATATGCAAGACGAAGCTAATTTTGCATTAAAGAGTGCTATTCTTGAGCATTCTCTGGTATTATACAGTAAGTACCAAGGTAAGTGCCTAAAAGATTTCCATGCTTGTGAAAATGGCTAACTAGCATCATGTGAATGCATATATAGAGATTTATCTTTTTATTGTTATTATTATTTACTTGGACAAAAAATGTATTGGTTATCGAACATAGCATGAAAATAATTATTGGCCTATTGTATAATTCAGAATAGTAATATCGACGCATCTGTAATTTTTGATCAATTTTTACAATCTATAACTTGGTTTTCCAATCACTATCATATACCAAATCATAACTAGCTAATGCTATCATTCTTAAAAATAACGGTTCAAACCAAGAAAGATTTTACAGCCTGACGTCAAAGTACATTTTCAACTTCCTCTAAGAACTGTTTGTTCTCTAGTTGTGTTGAAAACCATGATGAACTGATGTTTTAAAGAACACAAAACCAACATACAAACCTGAAGAGCTCATTTCTAATTTGAATCTAATTTGAAGAACTGTATAACTCAACTCAAGAATCCACCACAGCCAAAAAAGTGTCTTGCTAAAATGTGGATTGTTTGCTCAAAGATGCCACAAAGAACCATTGAAGAACCGCTACTTTTAAATGTGGCTGTCACAAGAACTTAATTTCTTGGTAAAAAAAAAAAAATCTGAATAAAGAGGTGACCTTTTAAAAGGCAAAGACAGCCATCAAAAACTTATTTTGTGTCAAGTTATTTTAGAAATTTTTGCACCTACTCATTTTCTCCCCATGTGCAGCTCTCAGGTACACAAGAAGTGTATTTTTAGAGTTGTATAACTTACCCTTTACATCTGTTGTCTGGGTGATCCTTCTTTAAGATGGAACATTGATTTCACACACATTAGTTTAACTAATACATGATGCAATTGCTATCATAACTGCAGGATCTCTGTAGAAGATAGGCTCTTTTACCTCCCACACCTTTCTTTGTCTGGCGCTTTTCCTTGAGACGTCACTCTATGTGTGCTTAAACTTAATCCTTCTCCTCAGCAAAGGCCTTTGTGGTTGCCTCTGAACAGGAAAGAAAACCAAAGACTGAGATGTCTTAAGATGCACAGACCTCATTTGTGTCTGCACTTTAGGAAAGCACACTGTTTGGTTGCTTGTCTCTTTTTCCTATGCTGAACTGTGTTAGTTTGTCAGGTTAAAAGAAACTACAGCATAATGAAATGTTATGTAAATTGTCACATCATGTGGAATTACAATGCCATTTTAAGTGTAAAATGAGTCACAGTTCATTCAGTGGTTGGTTTGAGAAATATGTGATCATTTGAACCAATCTAGCTTTAAAACATGCAATGAGTCAAACTCTTGTCTGTCAAAATAAAAGCATATTTTGAGGATTAAAATTGAATCAAAAAGTATGTACATTTGATGATGCGATACTGTTCATAATTTAAAAACACACAATAACTTAATCAACTTATTCTCACACACTGCTGTCACAACTGGCAAAAAAAGTTAACAAAAAAATCTTTTGTGTTTTGGGTTATAAAAGCACTAAGTAAAAGTAACTCTTTTTTTCTTTCATTTTTTCTTTCTTTCTGAAAACAAACAAATACCGTTCATTCAGTGGTTGGTTTGAGAAATATGTGATCATTTGAACCAATCTAGCTTTAAAACATGCAATGAGTCAAACTCTTGTCTGTCAAAATAAAAGCATATTTTGAGGATTAAAATTGAATCAAAAAGTATGTACATTTGATGATGCGATACTGTTCATAATTTTAAAACACACAATAACTTAATCAACTTATTCTCACACACTGCTGTCACAACTGGCAAAAAAAGTTAACAAAAAAATCTTTTGTGTTTTGGGTTATAAAAGCACTAAGTAAAAGTAACTCTTTTTTTCTTTAATTTTTTCTTTCTTTCTGAAAACAAACAAATACATAATTAATACAACCAGGTTGAAAGGAGGGGAAAAAACTCACCTGTTGTGCGAGTGTCAGCTAGATGCAAGTGAGAGAGCGATTATTAGGTTGAATGCTCTGGAAAATGTTCGGGTCACCCCTTTTATAATGTTTAGCATGACATTTAGTGGAAATTCAGCAAGGCAGACCGTTTCCCCACTGGGTGTTGGTGTGTGTGTGTGTGTGTGTGTGTGTGTTCATATTGTATATTCATGTGTGCATTACAGAGTGTGTAGTAACAGACTGACCATATCTTCTTCAGAAATTATGTGGCAATTTGTTGTTTCTGTTTCCTATTTGAGAAAACCTTCACTGCAGCAAAAATCCATTTTTTTCAATTTTTCCTGAGTGATTACTGGCTTTCTACATGTAAATGTTTTATAGATAGTTGTATTTTTATTACTTGGGGTCTCATATTGTGTATGTGTATTGCTGACTGTTAATCATAAATAAACAAATAAATAAACAAGTCAATTATTCCTTTGGTGTGGATGGGCCAAAGCCCAAATTCATCTTGAACATTTTATGTGCTGTCTTACCACGAGACATCAATGAGATTCTGCACATTTGCTTTGAAAGATATTTCTAATTCACCTCATTCATGCTTTTTGATTTCAAAACATCTTCCTTATCATATAAGATAAAACATATTTTCATGGATCAGCTGATTCATGTCAGATTTCATGACTGAGATTAAAAGAACAAAATAATAATTCTGCCATATACCCACATAAATAAGGACCAGCGTGCCACTTTCACATGAAAATGAATTAAAAATCCATTCCGGAAGACCGGAAAATGAGATTGCAAAGAAAATAACCTATTACGTGTTCGGAAAGTCCGTTTGCAGGGTTTGTGACGTTGTATTCGGGTTCTGGGGGGAGACTGAACATATGTACAGGGTACATAGCATGTGTGTCGATAAGTTTAACGCAGGAAAAAACATCCTCATCCTGTGGTTGAAAAGGTTATTATTTGAGTGTTTTTGAACAAATTGTTCTTCAATCATGACACTCCCAAGCACATGTACTGCATGTAGACTTGCAAGTCTTTTCTGATACATGTACGGACTGTAACTACATACAACTTCAAAACATTTTTGAAGATGAAAACAGAGTAGATTTGAACATGTATCTTAACAACAGGCAGATCAATGTTAAAAAAGCAAGTGATACTTGGGGTCATATTTATGAAGTCTAAAAAGTTCAAATAATATGAAATACATATAAAACATGTACACTGTTAATAAACGTATGAATAAACATTTGGGAACTGGTTATATACATGCATTATGTTTTATGTTCAACAATTCAATTTGACCATTTTTTTTTATTTACAAGCCCAATTTTTATTGTGTTCTAAGGGATCAATGTAGAACAATTATGAAAAGATTATAAAAATCTTACATTGAAAAACACAAACTAACAGTTATTGTGTCCATAAACCTTTAAAGAAAATTTAAGATTTGCTTAACATAAATTAAAAATCAAAGATTTTTTTTATATATATATTCACTGATTGCTATTCTTTCAGCTCTTCTCATAACTTTTATAACGTGTGCCTGCCGAATTCAATAACATGCGATGATATATAAGACATTTAGAGACAAACAACCAAAAAGAGTTTAACCACTTCCAGGTTGAACGTTTTGTTTTATTATTTGTCTCTAGTACACAGATTATAGCATCACGTAGTGTTTTGTACAATATTATATTCCTAGTCTTTGAGCAAGTTTTGTGACAGCAAAGGAAAATAAAACATTTGGTAGGCAAAGAACCAACAGGATAATTAAAAAAAGATCAAGATTAAAGAAAGGGTCATATGTTTCAGGTATCTTTGAGCAGATACTCATAACACAGGGTTAGTTATAAAAGTAGTCACTGGAATACATACAATTTTTGACATTTTAATTTTTTTAACCATGTCTGCACAATAATTTTTCTATTTTAATCATAGACCTTATATTTGCTGGGAAATAGGGGGATGCATTCAAATCGTGATTATCTCATATCCTCATTCAACAACAATACCTGACAGGGGTGTGGAGAGTTGTAACAAAACCAATCCCCATTCAAGACTTTTTCTATTTTCTTGATTTTTCAGCATGCCTAAACAGACAAAAACAGACAGATGTTTCAGAGGTAAGAGTTGTCTTGACTATTTCATGCAGGCAGCTGAGCTGTACTATGGATTTATTTTAAAATGCAGTAGATATATAGGTAACATGCAAGTAAAGGTAACTTCTTGTTAAATATTGCAGCTGTTACGGTGCAAATTATATGTATAATGATGGTTCATTTTTTGCTGTTATTCTTTTCTCTCATACTGTTACAACTGACCCTAACTAGTTTAACAGCTTACTTTGAGTTGCAACAATGTAACTCTTTGTATTCAAAACCAGTTCTTTAAATCTCCTTTATAATTCTGACTGACATTTGTAGCAGACAGATAAAGATGTCTTGTGTTAAAAAAAACTCTCAGGGGCAGTTTCCCGGACAGAGATTAAGCCTAGTCCTAGACTAAAATGGCCCTCTAAACCAGATTAACAGAAATCTGCTTTCTCTGCCATGGTTTGAAATAGTCTCAGACTTAGCCTATAGTCCAGAATTTAATAGGCTGATTTCCTGGAGGAAGACTAGATGGTCCTTTTGGATCATTGTTCTGTTGAAAGATCCAACCGTGGTCCATTATAAGGCTTTCTGACCCCAAGACTTAACTATTGTCTGCAATTATCCAGCTGTGATCCTTGGAGAGTCTTTGGCCATTCAAACTATCCTCACATTGCATTAAGACAATAGACACATAGACAATATACTGTAGGCAGGTTTGGAACAGGTTTGGAACTCCTTAATTATTGTCCTAATGGTGGAACTGAAAATATTCAATGCTTTAGCTCTTTTCTTATATATATATATATAATTTAGCACTTTTTGTGCTATTTTTTGACTTCATATTTTGTAAAGCTCAACAATCTGTTGCTGCACAACAGAACTATATTCTTTGAGGTTTTTTATTGTGGTTGATGATAAAGAGAATTTGGACTTTGTGTTCCTCATATTTATATTCCTGTGAAACAGGAAGTCATGGCTGGATAATTTCATGTTCCTATCACCCTGGTGAAAAATTTAAATATGAATGGGAATGTAGATCTTCAGAGATTGTACTAATAATAATTTCTAGGACTACAAATAATTGTGGCCAATGTGTATTAAAAAAAAAAAAAGATATGATTAAAAAAATTATAATTTTGTTGAAATTATTGTTGTGATTTATTTATTTAATTTTTATTTACTTAAAAAAAAAGAAAGATCAGAAGGATAAACAATACAGATTTATTTTCACAGTCCTCTTTGATCGTATTTTTTTAGGGTGCTAAAAAATTCTCATCATGACTCTCTCTCTGTTGCTCTCTCTCTAAAACAGCTGCTTTATGTATAATATAATGAATAATAATAATAAAATGTTGCAAAACTGACAACAGCTGATTGCAGTAAGTTATGCAATAATTCATTACAAAGAGATTCCTAGGAATTCCTTTTATTATTATTCGACACCTGATGTGTGCGGTTTACTTTGCTTGTTTAAAAAAAAAAGTTTTCTCTTGTTTAGTAAATTTTTTTTTGTTGTTATTGATCACAGTCTCTTTTTTTTGCGCTACTATTGTTTTCCTTGGATTTGCTTCTCAGTTCCATTCAATTTTAAGCTTTTCTTGGTTCATTCCATGTTTTATAGGCAACCTATGTCATTCTAATTCAGATTAGCACAGTTGGTTTTAAATTAATCTAGTTTATTTTAGTTCAGGACTCCATAGTCCAGGAGTTAGTAATCTGTGTTTCAGAAAGTCATTTTTTAAAACCAAGATTAACTATTCTAGATTAAGCCTACTCCTGGCTTAATTTAAACCCTGTCCGGGAAACCACCCCTCAGAGTTATTCATTGTTAAACAATCATCAGTCCCCTGATGCTGCACATATTGATTTCACTATATTAAGCAAGACTGACTGCTCCAATCAAGGAGTTAAAATAGCTTACCAATCAATATCTCTAAACGGTAATGGTCCATAATTGAATATGCCAGCTTTTCTTTCTCGCCACTGGATCTCGTTAGCTTCATGATCATTCTACTATAATGTTCATTTGAAGCAGCTGCACTGGATTATGCTATCAGAAATTAATTTAACAGACCTTTACATTTTTTTCTGCATAAACTCTGCAATCAGTGACAGGTAGGCAAGCTGTTCACACAGGGACTTTTGTGTTTTATCTATTTATTATTTATGAGTGAAAGAATTAGACGTTTAAACGGTTTTTAACAGCTTCTTTTTTGCTCACTCTTGGTATTTCATAATTCTTCACATATCATGACTCAAAACTGTAATTCTGCTGTTGGTAAATGGTGTGCATATCAGAACTACAATTCAAACCAGCATTTTAAAACTTTGTTTTAGAGCAGTGCATGGTCTCAAACTCAATTCCTGGAGGGGCACAGCTCTGCTCCAACCCTAATCAAACACACCTGATCCAGCTAATCTAGCTCTTCAGGATTACTAGTAATTTCCAAGCAGGTGTGGGTTGGAGCTAAATTTTGCAGAGCTGTTTTAGAGAGTTACAGGGTGTTGCCCCAGGTGGGCTTTAGCCCAATGTTCTTTTTAGCGGCATCATATGACCCCTTTAAGAACTACGTTCGATTTTTTTATTGACTGAACGCAAGGGCTTATTGCGATAGAAAACACTGTAATGGTTTCCACTGATTAAGAAATATTTAGTTTGCTTGGGTTTTAATATTAGGCCTAACATATTAATAGGGAAGGGGCCCCCAAAAATTTGTTTTGCCTATGTCACGAAAAGAGCCATAGTATCAAAGGCAGCTCTAATGCTGCTTTGATACAGTATAAATTAAATTCACCATCAGTTTAGCTTAACCCTTAAATGCATACCTCGGGTCTTTAGCGACCCGGGAAATCATTCTCTACCCTCTCCCTCCTTCAGTTAGACAAACTTTCTTAGTATTCCTCAATCTATTAAAGGGGTCATATGATGCGATTTGCGATTTTATTTATTTTTTTTAACCTTAAACCGCATAAACACATTTCATTACACCAAATACACAAAATAATGTTCTTTTTAGCAGCATCATATGACCCCTTTAATTATAAACAATATAACAAGAAGGGGAAAAAAAAGAGTAAAATATATTCTATTTATAAAATAATCTATAAAATTATTTTCTGATTAATTTTTTGTAAAAAGTGTATAGGGTCGCCAGAGACCCGAGGTATGTAAATGTCTGATGACTCAATACGTGCAATGCATCTTTTCCTCAAGGTGGCACTGTTTGATACACGATGATGTGACGTTTCACTCATAATTACGGCAGGCATAAAACAAACTAATATCATCAGCAAAAATTTAACTGATTTGAATGGCTTTACTGCAGAGCAATTACTATACGCAATGAAATATAAATGTCACTGTCATTTGATGCTGGATGTGGTGAATAAGCTGCCAGTGATCAAAATATTGAATATGAAGTCATTGAAAACGATAGTTTTGAGAATATGGTTGAAATCGTGAATGTGAGGCAGATGCTGAATGTACTGTGGAAGTGCACTCTGACGATGACAGCGATTGGTAAAATCATCTGCTCAAATTGAACCCTTTTAAGTTTCAAAAGGTAACAAAATATACTTTATTTTATTCTTCTATAATTGTTCTTAAAATCTCAAGAGTTTTTTGCTATTGCAGTAGTTAGAGATCCATCCGTGCTGGATATATTGTTCCGGGTCGCTAAAGACCCGAATATGTAATAATGATTGGTGAAACATTCATGCATTTAAGGGTTAAAGGGATCGTTCAGCCAAAAAAGAAAATTCTGTCATTAATTACTCATGTCATTACAAATTAAATAATAAAGTAATATTTTTATGAAATCCAAGGGCTTTTTGACCTTATATAGACAGCAACACAACTGAAACGTTTTGTGGCCCAGAATGGTAGTAAGGACATCGTTAAAATAGTCCATTTTATGGTATGAAGTTATGAGAAAACCTTTTGTGCACAAAGAAAACAAAAATAGCGACTTTATTCAGTGATTCCTTGTCTTCTGGGTCAGTCTCCGCCGCCATTCACAGTGTCATATTTGGCACTTGGCATTAGAAGTTATATTACTAATAACTGGCATATGAGAAGTTTAATACCACAGAAAAAATGTAAAATATGCCTTTTTCGAAGCTGCTGTGTATAAAAAATAAAAAAAACAAGGTGGCTGAATTTGCATGCTGAGCTGAAGCTTTGGCATCCACTACTTTCTCTCAATTTAATTTTTTTAGCACCCCCTACAAACTAAGGCTTTGTCTGTGCTCTTTCCATTTAAAATTAGAGGCAACCACTGCATTTTAATCTTGATCCAAACAAAGATGCTGCATACATGCAACATGAGCAGTTTTTAATCTAAATTACTTTGTATAATTTCTAAATTTGAAGCAAAAACAGAATGGTTTGACTTCAGTTTTGTGAAACTATGCATAAAAAAAAATATCTGCATGAAACAGAAACCGCAGAGGTGAATGAGACGCAGATTCACTCTCTGCCAGCAGGTGGCGCTTGAAGCATTTTCTTGGTTTCCGCTGTAAGCAAAGCAGCGCTGCACGGGGACATGCAAGCACTGTCACCGTTAGTTTTACTTTTCTTTTTGAAAAACTTATCTTACTGATTTATTGTTGTTGTGCTTTTTGATTAAGAATAACAATGAATCCATCTTTTGTTTTAGTCTTTAAAAAATGAAAGGTGTGTAGATGTAGCTATGTAAGCAAAAGATTGCGAATTCGAAAGTGAAAGCGTCCTTAACACCGCAAAAGAGAAACTCCCATTCACAAAATTCAAATCACAAATAATACTACCGATGATGAAGAATGGGTTGAATGTTAACAACTCTCGTTTCCATATAACTATAAACTATGATAAAAGTTCATCAGCATGCATTGAATAATCCCATGTTGTAGCGCAAAATTTTTTTAAAAAAATGAAAGGTGTGTAGATGTAGCTATGTAAGCAAAAGATTGCGAATTCGAAAGTGAAAGCGTCCTTAACACCGCAAAAGAGAAACTCCCATTCACAAAATTCAAATCACAAATAATACTACCGATGATGAAGAATGGGTTGAATGTTAACAACTCTCGTTTCCATATAACTATAAACTATGATAAAAGTTCATCAGCATGCATTGAATAATCCCATGTTGTAGCGCAAAATTTTTTTTAAAATATTGCGACCAAATCATGTGCTCGTGCGACCAGCTGAGAAAGTTAGTTGCAAAAGAGCGACCAGTGGGAAGAATGAGTCTGGAGCCCTGATATGCATTATATAGAGGCAAGAGGAAAAGAAAAAATACCATCGAAAGACCGTAAATTCCCCTCAGACATACATTCATATGAACTCCTACCTCTAACTGAATCGCGATTTGTTTAGCATCTCAACCGATTTGAATAGTCACATATTTAAATCGGTTTTCAACTGGCTCGCGGTTAATCGTTACATCCCTAGCCGCCACTGTGTGCAGCTCTCTTGCTTTCAGAGCTGCGCGCTCTCATTTAAATCTCACACAATCATATTCATATATCGTCGCCTTCTTCCATTTGTTTAGCATCTCAACCGATTTGAATAGTCACATATTTAAATCGGTTTTCAACTGGCTCGCGGTTAATCGTTACATCCCTAGCCGCCACTGTGTGCAGCTCTCTTGCTTTCAGAGCTGCGCGCTCTCATTTAAATGTCACACAATCATATTCATATATCGTCGCCGTCTTCCGTTAAGTTCTTCTGTGTGCTTGTAGGCATTTTTTCATTTTCTTTACCCTTTGAGGACCGACTGAAACAAACATTTCTAGGCGTATGCTCTGCTGGTGTTGTGCCGAATTCTGCACCCCTGCCAGATTATGCATCGCTACCTGATTGCCTAATCTCAACCCCACCCCTAATCCTAACCCTCTCCCCCACACCTATTCCTAAACCTACCAATATTAGGGGATGCATAATCTGGCAGGGTGCAGAATTTGGCACGACACCGGGCCCCGTCAGTCCTGGAAGAATTGCAGTCTTGCCAGTCGCTACCTTCGATACCATTGGTACTTACACTACTGAAGAAAAACAAGTGCCGGCAGGATTTAAAAATGTTTATACCGACTTGGTACCGTAGTATCGGTTCTCTTGACATCCCTACCTGGAAGAGAAGAAATCGTTGAATAAAGTTATTTTTGTGTTCTTTGCACACAAAGTATTCTCGTAGCTTTGTAAAATTGCGCTTGAATCACTGATGTCACATGGACTATTTTAACAATGTCCTTACTACCTTTCTGGGCCTGGGAATGTTTCAGTTGCGTTGCTGTCTATGAAGGGTCAGAAAGCTCAGATTTCATCAAAAATATCTTAATTTGTGTTCTGAAGATGAACAAAGGTCTTTGGTTTGGAACGACACGAGGGTGAGTAATGAGTAATGACAGAATTTTCATTTTGGGGTAAACTATCCCTTTAAAACATGGTCATGTCAGAGTGCATAATTCATCATTCTAGATTTCCTTTAACAATTAAATGTTTCTACATTCGTTTTATATTTCAAACAAAAATTAGTAACATTTTTACTTGCTAAACTGTAAGTTGATTTTATGCAGCTTCTGTGCAATGCACCTTTTCTTATATTTAGATGCAGCCTTTGTTGTGTATGAAATCATGAAATACCAATTGTCACATGTTTAAATTTCCTGCTTCCAAGGGAGGAGAACCATAAAATGTGAATCTTAAATTATACAGGGTCTGTTATACAGCATCTGTATTGTTTGAGTTTTGGGGTTGCACAGTCTCCCCACCCCCTCACTCCCTTTTGAGAATGGCAGCCACTCGAGGGTGTGTGAGGAGGATGAAAATAGGACAAGGCAGGTGTCACTTTCAGCTCTGGTGTAGCGAGACCTTAACTCTGACCTTTTATAAAGGGGTTACGCAGTAAGAGACACAACAGACCAACAAAAGCAGACACAAACCTACGCTGGTTCCGTCAGTACATCTGAAGACATATTCGTTTTACCCATTATTTCCACTTTTCCACCAACGACAATGAAAGTTTGAGAAAAAAAGCGAATGAGTGGCATTTTTATGTACATTGTCATGGAACTCCTGTTTTATCAGGAGATAAAAATCAGAAGACGAGTTTCGACCTACAGTTCCATACAGACTCGCAAGTCTTGCTCACAACCTTTCCTCAAATGTCAAGTCTTCTTTCTACTACATTGCTCAAACATGCTACAAATAGAAGGTCATAGAACAGGATGCCAATCGAACTGCTTCGTGCACAAAATACTCGGAATATACTATCAAAATACTTCTTAATGAAAGGGAAAAGGTTGTGCAAAGATTCACATGACCGGAGCATCTGACTATCATGCTCCTCAAAACCTTTCGGTGATTTATGTAAGAGCGCATGTGTTATAAATGGACAGGTCCTTATCCCATCATAGGATCTATCATGCAGTTTAAGGGTGAGTGTGGGTTAGACCGTATCACCCACAGCTCTGAAAAAAGCGTCTCAAGCTCTGGAGGCGGTCAGATATTACCATAGTAACAAATGTCACCGAGGTCACAGTTATTTTCCATTTAATGAAACGATCATGTATACCTCTGGCTGATGGATTATACTTGTACTTTATAATAGTTCACCCAGAAATGAAAATTGTGTCATTATTTACTCCCCTTCCTATTGTTCCAAACCTGTATAACATTCTGTTTTTTCCAGAACTTAAAAGAAGATATATTGAAGAATGTTGGTAACCAGTTTTGATTACTTCCATTGAATGGAAGTTGCATTTCTCAAAATCTTTTGTGTTGCACCGAAAAAAATCATTCAGGTTTGGAATGACATGAGGGTGAACATTCTTGGCAGAACTATCCCTTTTTAATATGTAATATTTTGTCATGAGCAGCTAATAGTCTTATATTAATAATGATTAGTTATACAGATTCTATCTATACTTTTCAATTATTAACGCTCTGTATTGATGTGTGCTGCTGAAGAATGATTGTTTTGGTGTGTATGTGTGTGTCTTCTTTTTAGAGCTGACATTGGTTATGATGACTCTAATGACGGAGGAGATGGTATGTGTTCATAATGTCATCCAATAGCTTATTTATCTCAGGTGAAATATAAGAAACATTTGCCAGATTAGTCGTTTTATGTTTCAGGTTTCTCTGTTATTTTTTTCAGCAGATCTTAGCAACCCTAAGTGTGAAGCATTGGAAAATCGAGCGTCTTTTGCACAGCCGGTTATAGTTCAGCCAGAGATCGACATCGAGGTGAGTGAGGTTTGCTTTGTAATCACCATTTCTAAGTGTGGCTGGGATAGCAGGTGGAAAAAAATACAGCGTATCGTGAACATACAAAAAAAAAAAAAGTTTAAAGTTAAAACAAAAGTTTGTTTTCCCCTCCTTACTCTAACCTTTACCAGATTTCCATGACGGTTTTCGTGTGCGGTATAACAGCAACTTTTTTTTTTCTCTACGTTTTTTTTTTTTGTGTCAGAAAACTCAATGACCTCTATGCTGTCTAGACACTCTTCTAGTTTATTTTTGTATGTTGTTACCATCTGTGTTGGTGTACAGTTATTTATCTATCAGTGATGTCTTGAGATCGTTCTCTTTAATCAGCGATTCCATTTGTTTCAGTTTATTCTTATACCCTGTCTGTCAGTATTGCAACAAATGCAGAGCTGTAGTGTTTTTCAGAGCAGCCCATACAAAAGATAACTCAATAATCTAGATATAAAATAAAACTTTTAACTCATTGATTGTCTATTTAATACTAGCTAAAATTCTGATGATGTGGATTTTCATCATGCCTGCATACTCGCATAATTTGCTTGTTAAAATTCCCACCGACATTTCACTGTCCAGATAACCTCTTGCTTGTGTCTATTTGCAGTGTGTCAATTTGCAGCTGTTTTAAGTAACTGAACCTGGTATTTACAACAATAGTATCACTATCTGGGTTTCTGGTCTGTGGTCAGCCCTTTACAATAAATTGATAAGACACATTATTATTAATTTACCCGAGGCCTTTGACTGATAGACCACACAGAAATTGAAGTTCTGTTATCATTTTTGTTCCAAGCCTGTATGACTTTCTATATTCTGAAGAATGTTGGTAACCAAACAGTTTGGTAAACAAGCAATACCAATGAATTCCATTCAATAGGTAAAGAAAAAATCTTAAAATGTTCTACAGAAGAAAGTCACCATCATGAATCGACATGATGGTGAGTAAATGAAGACAATTTTCATTTTTGGGTGAACTTTCCCTTGAACTGTTAAACCTTTTAAATATATAAAAATATGGTTTTAAAATATATTTAACAATGTATTTTATTTATTTTTTTTAATTATCATGCTGACAGTATGTCACAGCTTTTTGTAAATTAGCTAAACATGTTGAACAGTTGTTGGTTAATAACCAACAATGATTTAACCTATGCTCCAGTATATATCATATTAAAAACAAGATGTGTATTTGTTGATATTATTCTTTTCATCTGTCTACCTGAACAGCTCATTGAAGCTTCAGCATCAACTTAGGTAATGTGCATGTGACGTGCTAACTTGTCAATTTCACCCATTCATCGTGTTGCATGTAACATGCATCCTGTATTATGACCCATAATATGATATCAAATCAACCCTGTAGAAGCTATTCGTGTTCATGCTTGGAGTTAAAAAAATAAAAAACGATAAGCTCGGTGTATGCTATATATTATATTATGTTTATATAAGCAAAAAAATATACAGTTAGTTTGATCTTATTTTATGTTGACAGTTCCTGATATTTACAACTTGAGGGAAGCTGCTGTGAATTTTTAGAAAATAGTTGGGCTGTTTTATTGGACTCCTAATAGTTGGGCTGTTTTCCCATAGAGCATTTTGGCAAGGAGTCATTGGGAGGGGGAAAAAACTGTATAACTGAAGTAAACACGCATACAATTGTCAAAGTTTTATATATATATATATATATATATATATATATATATAACAGTTAAAAAATTGCAGTAGAAATTGTATTTCTGTGTTTAGTCTGTAAATATTGTCAGTATCATTGCATGTTTACCCTGAGATTTACCCTGCACAACTTTAAGCAGACAAAATTCATAGTTAAACCGCATTCCCCAAACCTTTTCAACATCACTTTTCTCATTGTTGCTTTTAATTCTTGTGTAATTTTGTCACAAGATCGTGTCACATCACATTCAGAACTTTTAAAGGTTTTGTTTCCATTAGCCTAATCTCATTGGCACAGGCTTCTGGGAAAAGAGCCAGAAAGAACTGGCACAAACTTCATGCTCACATGAAGGCATTATAAGAAGTTCAACTATTTATTTATTTTCTTATGTATTTACTTTTTTTAATTCTGTGAAATTATATATACGTCTTCATATTCGTATTAATTTTTTCTTTAATAATTGTAGGTTAAAAAGATAATTTAACAGTGTTGATAAACTGATACGGTCTAGAAAACGGCATGTATTAAACATTAATAGAAAACGTTTATACTAATATCAGTAGATAATTTGTGCTCATAGTCAGTGCTGGTGTCAATAATAATAATATGCATTAGCAAATCCAATTTCTCTTGATTCTCCAACTAGTTGCAATCAAGAAAGGATTACAGCAATGCATATTGAATTTCAAGTTTGTGCCATTCATCTTACACTTTTTGTTAGTTGGTAGTAATTCAGATTCATAAATGCAAAACAAAGTGTTTACTGCCTACAGTATACATTCTTGGTTCTTTGGAATCCAAGCTTTTTTTCCTCTTACTTTTCTCTGTTTCAGACTGCCAAGAAATTGTCCAGTTCTCAAGAGTCCACCAGGACTTCCTCCACAGCAGGATGTCCTCAGTCCACTTCAGATACTCCCCTCGGAGAACCACTTGCACTAGAGTCAATGTCATCCAATAATTTACCACAAACAGAAGAGTCTGGACTTCAGCCGTTAACTCTATCTATCCCCCAGTCACGTTCAACACAGCAGTTCTCTGAGCCACAAGATCAAGTCTATAATGTTGGCCCTTCCTTGGCCCTTCCTCTTCCTGCAGTCCTCGTACACCATTATGATCACCCAGAAACAACCAAGAATGAATTTGAGGATTCCAGTAAACCTGACCAATCCCTTCATTCACAGAAGGATGATTTCCACACTGAGATGTTAGCACAAGTGCCTTTCGAGTTAAGCCAACCATCACTGGCTGGTTTTCCAGACATGCCACAAATCCTGGAAGAAGGTATGAAGAATGTTAAGGTGAAGGAAGATGTTGTAGAAAAGGATGCCACATTGGCAGATGTGCTAGAAGAACCAAGTAGAAATGTAAAAGAAGATCAAACGGGGACTTGCTTTCACATGTTGGAAGAAGCCAAGCAGCCTCCTTCATCAAAGGAGGTAAACCATGCAACTAAAGATGTGGAAAAGCTCAATTTATCAGAGGGATTACAGCACCCCCTGGAGGAAGGAATTCAAGAACACAAAGTAGAACTTGTCTCTTCGGTCCGAGTCGATACCATCAAGACGATTGAGGTGGAAAGTACCAAGATAGATGATGAGGAAAACGATGGTTTGGAGGCTTCCTGTTTGTTCCCATCTCATTTAGGTTCCACAAGACCGGACAAAGAATCCCAAAGTTTACTCAGCCATCCAGACTCTGATAAGTCGGCAAACATGAAACCTCAGCAAGAGGAAGAACTTGTCTTGGATCCGAGCATGTTGGCCCCAGTCCACCCTGAGGATCCAAAACTTGATAACCAAATTATTACAATGTGTATTCCAGAGCATCCAACAAGCAAGCCAGAACTGACCAGCATTTCTGAAACATCACCAACAGCCTTCGATCTTCAGTCTTCAACCGTTAACGCTTCAGCAGAAGATGATATAACTTTTAAGGGTGATGAAACGTCTACTGCTCCATATCAGATATGTAAAAACCCTGAAACCCAGCACACACTGCCAAGACCCGGCACTGAACTATCGCAGATATCAAAGGATCAGACTGAGGTTTCTCTGGACACGTGTCTGATGGTCTCCGCGACCTTCTTCAGTGCTGTTATTTGCCTGGCTGTTGGGATTCAAGAGCCCAGTGCTTTTCTGTGTGTGGGATTATTCCTGTTGTCCCTCTGGTTCTAAGTTCTATGCCAGTTTAATTTCCCCTCCATCTGTTTCTTCTACAAAGCTTTAAGACTTTACCTTCTTCATCTTCCCCCAGTGCCTTGAGGAATTCCAAAAAGATATTTACATGCAATCGGATCTGGTGTTTGTGGTATTAGAGTGAGAGTTAGTGTTTTCAAATTTAGGAGTTGAGATTTTGCTTGATGTATACAGTAGTTAATCATTCAGACTGCCAGTATAAAAACTGCAGTGGTTTATTTGCAACCAAAAATAATAGTTTGAATAAGCAATGTGTGTTTTAGCTGAATGACATCACTGTGCACCTCATACATGATTGGCCATTGGAATGTGGCTCAGCTCATTGATTCATACTTACCAAAATGTGTCTATTTTGTGAGTTTCTCTCTATATATGCATACAGTAGCTACTAAAGATTGCATTTGGCTCTTTTATGGGAGCCACTTGAGTGGAATGACTTGACGGTGCACGTATGTGGATTTATGTGTGATAAGAAATGTGGGGAGACTGGACAAACGGTGCAGAAATTTAGAAAAGTTTGAGTTTCAAGTTTAGTTAAATGTGAGGTTTTGCTTGTTCTCAGTGAGGAGTTAGTCTGTGTAGACGTCTACGAATTAAGCAGAGCATTTATGTAGGTAAGAAATGTTCAAAGACACTTGCGTTTATTTATTCACTTAATTTCACTGTGTTTGATGTTGTATGTGGTAATTTTGTGACTTTGATCACACACATTCTGTCTATTAACTTAAAATGAGTACACGTTAATCTTGAAGAATATGGCATGTTACACCTCTGCTTACTAAAGGGTTAAAAAAATGCTTACCTTTCTTGTCAGACAAGTGTATATGGCGTTTTGCAGTGATATTTAAAAGCGTGCCCCAAGCCTCCGATACCCCAAAAGGTCACACATTGCACTGAAGTCACGGCATCAGGTTACGGGGTGACTAAACACCATTGTAGGCAGAGAGGATAGAACAGTTCCTTCAAGAAATCTTTGACCCTTGATTCCCTTCCAAAACTTGACACGAAAGATATCAAGTCACGTATTTTATTACTTCGTCGTCTCACTGAATAAATGTGCAAACAAGGTTGTGAACACATTCTGTGCTAAATTATGAAATATTCACATGTATTTTGTCAATGTCAAAGTAGAAATAAAAGTTTGTAACTCATAAAAGCGGATCGTATGGCGTTTTGCAGTGATATTTAAAAGCGTGCCCCAAGCCTCCGATACCCCAAAAGGTCACACATTGCACTGAAGTCACGGCATCAGGTTACCGGGTGACTAAACACCATTGTAGGCAGAGAGGATAGAACAGTTCCTTCAAGAAATCTTTGACCCTTGATTCCCTTCCAAAACTTGACACGAAAGATATCAAGTCACGTATTTTATTACTTCGTCGTCTCACTGAATAAATGTGCAAACAAGGTTGTGAACACATTCTGTGCTAAATAATGAAATATTCACATGTATTTTGTCAATGTCAAAGTAGAAATAAAAGTTTGTAACTCATAAAAGCGGATCTGTTTATTTCACAGCTTTTTTGTGTGTGTGTACAGCCCTTCACATAAAGATGATCATGCTTGCTGTTAATGTCAACAAAAATGAGAAATTATCCAAACTGAAATCAATTAAACTTTGGCATTAAACAGTTGTATTCACAGAGCAGTGGAACTCATGATACAATTTAATAAACAAGAACATAGTTTGTTACACATTCATGAGTGTGAGATAAATGTGAGGTCTGACAAGGTGTCTTGATTTTATTTTATTTTTTTAATGCAAAACCAATAAAAACAAGTGGTAGTCTTTAAATATTTACATATGCACAGATTTGGTTGAACGATAGTTATAGAATTGTGTGAATTGATTAAATTTAAGCAAAATGGTCCTGAGCATGGGTTAATACAGAATTTATCATCTCACATTAATCTACAGCACACATTCCAGCTTCGCGGTCCAGTTCTGAAAACCACCTGAGCTGTGATTCCCAAAAGCATAGTAAGCATAAGTAGAATGATGTATGAACCGCTATCAACAATAGTCTTACTATGCTTTTGGGAAACACAGCCCTGAATAGACCTGTGAAATAATAACCAAAGTTAAGCACAGCGCTCAAATAGTCACTGAAAAAAGTTTGACAGTATGAATATATTTTGTTAGACTATATACACACAAAACACAGAATGATAACATTTTGCATGCGTGAAAGGCAACATTTCATGTAGGTCCACCTCCTTCAGTCTAACGAACTTTCCCCTTCTGTGCATTAATAATAAAATTTTGCCCCCTGGTGGGAATTTGAGGTCAAGAAAAAAAATAGAAGGACATTATAGATTTTTTATATTTTGCACTGGCCTAAAGATGTTTCCTAAAAATAGGGCAAGTAGTAAGACTACAAAAGTTTGTTGGAAAAAGTAAAAAGAGAATCCCTTCTATTCAAACAGATAAAGCATATGAACATTTCAATGTTCAAAAAAAAGAAAAAAGAGTAAAATCTTTTTCTTTAATAATTCCATGGAGTCAAAGCTTGATATTAATTAAAATATGGGTTTAAAACTATTACTTTTTACTTCACAAACTTTTCTAACGGACAAATTGAAAAAGTATTGCTACATTTTATACACTATTTAAACACGGAAGACAACAATACTACGGAAAAAGTTGAGGTTGATCTTGGGGAAATAAAAACAAATTCTTAAATATATATTTAAAATTCAATGAAGTATTTCCAAACACATCCCAAAACAGTTTCTAAACTGCAGATGCTTTCAACATTCACTGGAACACATGATCTTCTTTCAGTCCCTGTTTAGCATGGACTTCCTCTAAAAGAGGTACTTTCGACATGTCGGTACCCTGCATTTGCACTCTACACGCATGCGCTTTTTAGGAGAGCCTGGGAGTCCCGTCAGACTGAAATTAGAATCCATCTTCGTGCTCTCTGCATCTACTGGATCAACTATGGAAAAAATGAGACAGAAAAAAAAATTCTACTTCGAAAAATACTGTATTTATATTGAAAAATATATAATTTAGTGAATGACACTCAGTTTAATCGAACATTAAACAAAAAATACAGTTAAAAAATTAAATGTAATTTATTCATGTGATTTGCTGCTCAAGAAACAGATTCTATTTATTTATTTATTTTTAAAGTAGAAACCTTTTGTTATATTACAAATGTCTCTATTGTCAATCAATTTAATGCATCCTTCCTGAATACAAGTATCAATTTCTTTCAATAAACAGATACTCATCCCAAACTTTTGAACGGTAGTGTATGAATCAATTGATCTAAATAATTATATGGTAAATGACCCCAAATGACTTGTCATGTTGTACACACTCTTTTTCTATAAGGTCCCACACTTACTTTTCATGTTGTAGTCAAATGTGAGTTCCTCTCCTGCCTTTATCCCACGTGTGGCAAAGAATGCTATCCGCGGCAGCCGCTCATCCAGGTTATCAATGAACACATTATATACCTGGAGGTTGGGGTCACACTGAGGAGAAAAAAGAAAACTTTTGTGATATTCAATTTATTTCCCTCAGATAAAAAGCTACAGTTTAACTGCCATCAAGTCAGTTGTTTACAAGATGATGCAAGGATCTCAAATCCACTCACACTGTGATTGACAAAGTGAGAGATGTTTCCATAGTGAGCAGCATCCACGGTGTACTCGTCGTCAACGTAATCCAGATCAAAAAGATAGGTGGCGCCTTCTTTATCATATATGTGACCTCTGCGTTCGGCTTCTTCTGTTGTAATGATCTAAACAAAAGAGATAAAAAGAGGGTTTAACGATCATAAAGCCAGACTCACTTCTGGGAAAGACAGATAAACAGCCAATCAGCCATCACAAGGAAACTGAAAAGTTGATTGATAATGCCATTTTCTACCAGTGAAGCAAAACATATTTCAATGAAACACAAAAAGCTTAAACTGACACAACGGAACACTGAACGTGTAAAAATGAACAACTTCTCTAAGCCACAGTGAATGGGTGCCACCAATACATAACATATCATATTCATATATATATTTTAAAAATCTGATCCGTACAGGAAGTAAACATATAGTGCTTCTCACCTCCCCGACGTACTCCATAACGAAAGTGTTCTTCCGAATGCGCTCTGTGGTCTTTACCCCCCATCCCCTTCCATTGTCTGTCCTAAAAATGCAGAGGGAATACTGAATTCCCCTCTGCACCACTCTGTTGGGGCAGTCGATCCCGCAACAGCAGCGCTTGTTGCATTCGTAAATGGGCAACCCGGGCCGAATGCGGACTTGGCCTAACTCATTGTAAGCAAACTTGTGCTGCGATGCTCCGGCACAGCATCCCTCCACAGGGTTTTCCAGGCAGTCTGTGCATTCGCAGCCCACGGATACCTCATTCAGCAAGATCCCATCACCCACTTTATAGTCGTTTATGTAGGTGAAGTTCTTGGGCGGGCCTTCCAGGTCGACCTGGTTCCGGACGTAGATGTGGCCTTTGTGGGTGCCCAGGCTGTTGAGGTGTGTCTCCCACCGTTTAAGGGTCTGTCGGAGTTTGGCCCGCTGGATGAGCTGGGACACGGTGGCAGGGTCTAGTCGACGAGGGGCAGCACGCTTCTTCTGTCTCTGCATCTCTGCATTCAGGTCCTCCCAGAACTGGTTGAGAAGATCTACGCACTTCAGGTTCTTCCGTGGTTCCCATGTGTTGCTGGATTCGGGGTAGCCCTTCCATTTCACCAAGTATAACTCCTATGAAGGGGGTAACAGGGATGTGAGCTTAAACACATTTAAACCTGGGGCCAGTAGCATAAACATAGCCACTATTAAGACTGAGCTAGTCTGACCAAGTAGTGGTTCGTCAAGTGGTCAATCAGTCAAATTTTTTGGGCTCAAATTAAACCAAACGTTTTAATGTAAATTACATGAAAAGTTAATATAAGGTGCTTTATTGTCATTGTACATGATACAACAAAATTTAGAGTGAACAAGGTACACTTAAACATGTATACTATAGAAAAATGAAAATATGAAAGACTTTTAGGTTAATTTAAAAAACGAATGACATTATGACAATATCATACTGTGCACAACACTATATACATTATTAAACAAATATATTGCCTTGATTAATGAACTATATATTGAGATGTATATAGTTATGACTAGACTTGAAGAAACAGTTAATCCAAAAATGAAAATTTGTTGACAATTTACTCATGTCATTCTAGATGAAGAAGAGTTTTTTTTTTTTTTTTTTTTAACATCAGAACAGATTTGGAGAATTTTAGCATTACACCACTTGACCAACGGATCCTCTGCAGTGAATGGGTGCCGTCAGAATGAGAGTTCAATCAGATGATAAAAGCATCGCAATAATCCACACGACTCCAGTCCATCACTTAACATCTTGTGAGGTGAAAAGCTGAGTGTTTGCAAGAAACAACTTTAAACTGTCCCTTCTGGCCAGAACATCAATCCAGAATCCAGAATTTACTGACATATATTTTTAGACCTGGTGCCTGTACCATGATGGTAGATGAGCAAATTCAGTTACAGGATTAGTTTCGAATTAACAAAACCAAACCGGCTTTGTTGGTACCATGATGCTGATCATCCACTTTCTTTGTCAACTCAAGCTTTGATCCTGAGTTTGTGGAGCACGTGCACATGAATGTGTGACATCACTGGCGAACAGCCAATCACGAGCCTTGGTTAAATGTTAAACGTTTTGCTAAAATTTAAAAGATTGAAGAATATGACGAATTTAAATGCATTTACAATGAAAAAAGTACTTGTTCATGAAAGAGGACAAATAAAAGAAATGATCTTGCTTTATCAGTGCAATCACAAGTGAAACGTGTTATATACAGCGATAGAGACTCAAACATGTAAGGTCACATAGTCCTTTTTAAAGCATTATCTATTGATTCTACAGCTTATTTAATATTACATACGATCTGTATATATTAACATTCATTTAAAATAATTTATAATAACTGATAAACTAAAATTGCTTGTGTGTAATGGATTAATAATAATATCACACATATAATTATGTAAATCATATAAAATAACTCTAAGTAATTATCATTAAAGCCAGACATTTTTTTTAGTACTAGTTATCTTTAATTTGGAGCAAGATAAACTGATGGAGTGACTTTTTTGTGTTAGACGTGTCACTTTGCTCACATCTGGTCCAATTTCAGTTTGAGATCTCTAACTCGGAACATAACCTGCCCTGGAGCAGGTTAGCCGTGGAGTGTAAGTTACTATGGCAACGAATGCAGCTAAAAGCCAAGCCACTTTCATGGTACCTAAAACCCAGGACTGGTGCAATCTAAACTGAAACGTACCTGGCTAGCCAGCTAATCCGGCTTCATGGTACAGGCCCCTGTTTTGGCTTGTATATGGTGCTTGATCTGTACATATTTATCTCCTGATTCAGACAAGATTTCTTTTTCACTAAGGAAAGCAACATTTTGGACAGAGGAATTTTAGTAGGACACAACAGTTATAGTAAAGTGTCTTAATGATAAATCTGTTTATTACAAACACACAACTTTTCCTTTCTAATGACGTCAACTGATGGCCTGGAGACCGGTTGGATTATTGTGATGTTTTTATCAGCTGTTTGAACTCTCATTCTGACGGCACCCATCCACTGCAGAGGATCCACTGATGAGCAAGTGATGCTAAATTTCTTCACATCTAAGGGTGAGTAAATTGTCAGCAAATTTTCATTTTTGGATGCAAGATTCCTTAAAAAAAACTAGATATGGACTAACTTGTAAGACTAATCTAAGCAGTTTATGTGACTGGCCACCACTTAAGTTTAGCTTTGATAAAACTAATTTTACCCATCATGTAGTAGAATTTACTTTGACATGAGTACATTTATGAGCCAAACTTTTAAGCTCACCTGTACTATTTGTGTCTTCCCAAGGTTGATGACTTTCTTTTTGTAGTCGCAGAGATATTCCACCTCATAGTCACACAGGTTGTGCTTGCTGATACCCAGCTCTTCGCATTTCACCCCCTGCTCTCGACAGATCACCTCCAGCTGGTCTACAGTAGCGATGCATGCTACCCTACAAACTTCAGCTACAAAATACAATTAGATGTTAATTTCAGGAAAAACACAGGTAAAACGTGGGATGACAGACATGTGTGCAAGCTTTAGATCAAGAACTCCACAGCTCTTCAGCAAATAGGTAACTTGATGTCCTCATGCCTGTAAACCAGAGGTTTGCAGAGAATTTGAGAGCTATTATTATTATATTATTATTATTAAGTTTTTTTACTCCGGGAATAAAGCTAATAGTTATATTACTTTGCTATATGTTATTACTTGCATATTAAAATATACTAAAACAGAAAACCGTTATTTAAAATTGTACAATATTACAATTTTTACTGTATTTTTGATCAAATAAATGCAGCCTTGGTGAGCATAAGAAATTTTCAAAACATCAAAAATTACAGACTTCAAACTTTCTAACATTCGAGATTATTTTGAATTAGCGTTGCCTCCGTCTAGGAATTCACCACTGTCTGCTTTTTCTAACTAGCTGTACAGTTTTGGAATTATATTTACTATGGAAAGTGCTATTCAAATAACTGTCAATTAAATTGACAATCCTATATTCTAATATAGGCTTTAAAAATATATGTTGCCATCTTGGAAATATTTTCCAGATAATAGTTTAACATAAATTAAGACATAAAATTAGTGACAAACAAAAGCAAATCGTTTAATTTAGAAAATTAACAATTAGCTGATCTTATTATATCAAAGAAACAAATGTATATACAAATATATATGAAAATATATAACTGCTTTTATATTGTAGGAAGGGGCTACCTGACAAGGGGATCATCATAGTTGGGGGGTCTTTGGCTCTAAAAAGCTTGAACCAAATGCAACAGCACAGAGTAAAAAAATCATTAACATATTGTACAGATAACTTGATAATTTTGGCAGTTTGCGATAAATACCCTTACAGAAAAACTCCCATGTATTATCACTAACCTATGGGCCATTTAATAAATTGTCTAAAGACTAATGGTCATAAGCAAAATGGACTTAGAGATTCAGTGAACCTAAACGCAGTAGGTAATCAACGACGTAGATATTAGATTCACATTTTGCGGGAGAATTGTAAGCATGTGCTTTATGATAAAGTTTCCAGAGATCAAACATGTTGAGCAAATCATATTCCTCAAGAGAATGTAAAAGTTACGCTAAAAGCTAAACACTGAATATTACTCTAACAGTGTGCACATCTTTGCACCGTATGTTACGCTGTCCAGCTTTACAAAGAAGTGGATGCAAGAGAAACAGATGAGTTCACAATGAGCTTGTTTGAATGTACTGCATGAGCGCGCGGTAGCCATAACATCGACCTAATGTGAATTTGTATCAACAACTTGCAGCAAAGATTCTTTCAAAACGAAGTGTTTGATTCCGGGGGATCTTTGATAAGACGTCACTTAACTAACAACTCGTGTAACACATCAGACATATAGCGTGTAAACCGTTGTTTCTGAACGATTAACACGATATATTCTTACCTTTCAAATTTTCCGCCATCTTCCGACCGCCGCCAAAATTATAGGATTGAAACGCCGCTAGCTGATTGGACGTGGCACAGTCTGAGTGACGGTTTGGTCAACCAATAGAGACAGAGTATTTAAATCGCCAACTGTTTATGGGAAGTTTGAACAAAACGTATGAAAGATTTTGGAGGAAATCATATTCATGCTTTTTAAAAAACTCTTTATACCTGGAGTTAACATATGTTACATGCATTCTCAGTTATTTTAGCTCCCCTTTTGCACATTTATTTCCTTTGTGATCGTTTACAAAATCTGAAGAGACTTATTTGTATGTAGTCGGAACTGAAAGTCGATATGTTATTACTTTTATACCCGAGGCTTTATTTTATAATATGAATCGGGGGGCATTACAGATTATAAATTGTGTTATTCTATAAAAAATAATAATAACGCTTTTAATTGGCCTTTCCGCGTTTGTGAAGGCGGGGCTAGAGTTTATCCATCATCACGTGACACAGAAATACTCCAGAACTTCCGGAGAAAGTCAACATATGTTTGATGGGCGTTTATAAATATTATAGGTGCGTATATGCATTTAATTTAACATTTGCATGTAACATTTAGCTTAAATATGTGACTTTTCAGATTTATTTTCTCTCTCTCTCTCTCAAAATGCACAACAGAGAGGAGAAAAGGCTTAAGCTGCGGGATTGAGAGACCGGTGTTTGTGAGCTTCATATAACGAAACTAACGTTGCTGCATAAGCCACTGAGTACACTGAATTGATTTTGAACGTTTTGTTTAGGTCCTACACGAATAAGCATTACTCCAGAACTTCCGGAGAAAGTCAACATATGTTTGATGGGCGTTTATAAATATTATAGGTGCGTATATGCATTTAATTTAACATTTGCATGTAACATTTAGCTTAAATATGTGACTTTTCAGATTTATTTTCTCTCTCTCTCTCTCAAAATGCACAACAGAGAGGAGAAAAGGCTTAAGCTGCGGGATTGAGAGACCGGTGTTTGTGAGCTTCATATAACGAAACTAACGTTGCTGCATAAGCCACTGAGTACACTGAATTGATTTTGAACGTTTTGTTTAGGTCCTACACGAATAAGCATTTTAACCGATGACTAGTCTTGTTTGCTTTAATTTGCTTTATTTTTTTTAATCAAAAAGTACCGGTTGACCCATTTCAATTCAATTATGACCTTCCCTTATGTTGAATTGAATGATGTTTATGTGCAGGCATCATGTCGTCCAGCATTGCTCAAAATCTCCGGATAGCAGCTGTTCTTCTGGTGTTTCTTGTTCTTATAGATGTGATTTCACTCGCATATGCAGATAAGGTACAGTTTCTCCCTTACACATCCATTACATCTATGCTCTCCGAATTTTACCAAATGTGTCCCACTTATGTAAAAAGATGTCCTATAAATGTAACTTTCTTAAAATGTAACTTTCTTAAAATGATGTGCGTTGCAAGTGCATCTGTCCACCCTACAGAAACATCAGTGGACATATCTACAAAAAGAATGTGTCCCAGAAAGACTGGTGAGACCGACTACTGTATTGACAAAGAACTGTCCAAACAGGCCTGTGTTGTCTGTAGAGGTTATTATATATAGATCAATAAATTCTTACACTATTTTCAGCCGTCTCAGAATTTATTGTTAATGTATTGGGTTGTAGCAACTGTCTGCATGTGGTGGAGCCCATGCCAGTGCCTGGCCATGATGTGGAGGCCTACTGTCTGCTCTGTGAGTGCAAGTATGAAGAACGAAGCAGCAACACCATTAAGGTATTGTGCGACTTCCAGAAATCAATAAATCCTACTTTGAATTAAAAATGTTTATTATAATCTGCTTTTATGCCTTCATAATCTAGTTGTCCACTTTAAGCTAAATTGAGGAGTATTAATATTTTTTATGTATTTCCCAGGTGACCATTATAATCTACTTATCAGTGGTTGGAGCTCTTCTGCTGTACATGCTGTTTCTATTTCTAGTTGATCCTCTAATCCGCAAACATGATCCGTACACCATGCCACTGCAGAACGAGGAGGATTCTGAGGTTTGTGCACATTGGGGTTTGTATTTTACAGAGATGGAAACAGCATAGACTTTGACTCAGCATAGAATTTGCATTGACTTGACTTGGACTTAAATGAGAGATTTTTGAGCAAAACAAGTCTTTGGGTCTAATAAGAGAAAATATTTTCTCGTTCTCACACCCACAAAAATGAAGATGCATTTTCTATTAAATGCGTATACATGTTGGCGCCCATAGCCTTGTGGACAGCGTGTTGACATATGCCACAGTTGCGCTTCGGGTGTCCCTAGTTCAAATCAAAGTTGACCATTCCCGATCCCATCCCCCTCTCTCTCTCCCACTTGCTTCCTGTCATATCTCCACTGTTCTATCATGAAAAATAAAAAAAAAACACACCAAAAAATATACATAACAAAAAAAGTAAGTTATTCTTTTTTTTTTTTTAGTTAAATGGTCCCTCACTTGACAAACTTGTAAAATTGCTATTTTATTAGTTATTAAGTAAATGGTATTACGTTTAAAATCTTTTCATTCAAGTAAAACATAGCATACTTTAATACTACTGTTTATGACTTAATGTTCAAGAAATAATACATTTATATATCGAGAAAGATTGGAATAATTAAAATTTTTAAGTTTTTTTTTAAACAAGTATGTTCGCCAAGGCTACATGTATTTGTTCAAAAATAAAGTAAAAACAGTAATATTATGAAGTATTATTACAATTTAAAATCACAGTTTTCTGTTTCAATATATTTTAAAATGTAATATATTCCTGTGATGGTCACATGATCCTTCAGAAATCATGACGTTCTGATTTGCTGCTCAAGAAGCATTTCTTATTATTGTCTTATATTACTGAAAGGGTAGAATTTTTTTTCTTAGACTTGTGAACGTGTCTGATAGCAGACTTGGGACAAAGAATCATATTTTTTAAATCACTTTTGTAGATCATTTGCTTAAGTTAAGGAATATTTTTCTATTTTTGTTGGGTTTAGGTATTAATTTTGTCCTTTGTCTCTCCCTACAGGATGTGAGACCCCGTGTGGATGGTTCACAAGGTCGTGGGAACACTGTGCTGGAGAGGGTAGAGGGGGCTCAGCAGCGCTGGAAGAAACAGGTCCAGGAGCAGCGCAAGACTGTGTTTGACCGCCACAAGCTGCTCAGCTAAGCCCTCAGATGGACTCAGCTGGGAACAAGTCTAACTGGCACCACTGGCTGAGACCACATGCATGGTGGTCTTATAGTTTCAGTTTTTATGACAATGTTTTATCAGTGGGCCTGCATTAGTATTATAATCTAACCAAGACTGACTTGGTTGGTTCCAGCTTTCAAACTGAAACTGTGAAAACATAAAGCAACTTGTTTAGTTGCTTGCTGTTAACATAGATATAAATTAAGAGAATCAGCCAGCTCCAGTTGGTCTCACACCCACGGTCACCTTTACATTTCTCACACAATAACTTGAATATATCGGTCCTGTCACTATTTTGCTTTGAAATAACATTGCAAAGAATGAGATTACATGGAAGTGTGCTGTGTGATCTGGGAGTACTGATGTGGACAGGTATATATAATATAGATGCGCTTATGAATGTGTAAAATGTCATTGCACTGTTGTAGTTTCACTTTGAATTACCACAAAATGTATTGAATGATTCCTAGTTTATTTGTTTGCAAGCTGATAATACTGTTCAGGATGGCACATTTAAATGTCAGATTATAATGAATAATTATAAATAAATGTATAAATTTATAATAGTGAAGGAATAAGTGGCTTTAAGTGATCAGCACTGTTGAATAGTATATCATAAGCTTCCTCTAATATGCTTGACACTTTTGTTGGATTTTCTGATTTACAGACATCCAAAAATATTGATTTTGCACCTCAAAATGTGAAGGAATTTGAAGGTCTTTGCTTGACTATCGTATTTGCTGCTATAATCATTTTCCAGTATGTATCCAAACAACTTGCAGCTGTTTTACAGCTGAAATATTGTTGCTTATGTGAAAATGCACTAAAATGTTAAATATATAAAGAATGTTGCCAACTTTCTTTGTACAGCCTTTTTTCTTGAGAAAATTCACTATGAGTAACGCTCATCTGCTGCTTAGGAAAAAAGCCTGGCATATTTCAATATCATTTTATGTGTCCTATTCTTAATGTTTTCTCCTTTTTAATGTCTTATGTGTGGTGTTGTATAAGCAGCTGAATTTCTCTTACAGAACCTTAGTCATTCTCTTTCTTCATCTGCTGCACCCCAAGGCCGCCCATCCCCTCCTCCACCTGCCTCCGCACCCCCAAGAATGGACACTGACTGCCCGTCTATATATATCCCTCAGAAGGGGCCAGCTGTGCCTAAATACTCCCTTCCCCTCCAATGTCTGCTTGTCTGGTGTAGGTTTGCAGCAGGGGCCAGGGCCAAGAAGGTACACTGTGCCTGATCAGAGATGGTGGATGAAGCTTAGGACCATACTAAAGATCCGACCTGGACTTAAGAAGACCAAGGATTTGCTAAACTAGGACTCTCATTTCAGGTTTTGGCTATTTTTTATGAGGAATTGAGAAGACTACTTTTGGGAGATTCAAAATGGAGTCGGGCGGTGGTGGGGTGGCAGCTTTGGCCTCGTTCATCATGAATGAAGAAGAACTGAAAAGAAAGCAAAGGGAGAAACTCAAGAAACTACAGGCCACAGGAGGAAACCCTCGACCGCCACGTTCCTTGTTCTTCTTCACGCTCAAAAACCCTTTCCGGAAGACCTGCATCAACATTGTGTAACTGGCACCACTGGCTGAGACCACATGCATGGTGGTCTTATAGTTTCAGTTTTTATGACAATGTTTTATCAGTGGGCCTGCATTAGTATTATAATCTAACCAAGACTGACTTGGTTGGTTCCAGCTTTCAAACTGAAACTGTGAAAACATAAAGCAACTTGTTTAGTTGCTTGCTGTTAACATAGATATAAATTAAGAGAATCAGCCAGCTCCAGTTGGTCTCACACCCACGGTCACCTTTACATTTCTCACACAATAACTTGAATATATCGGTCCTGTCACTATTTTGCTTTGAAATAACATTGCAAAGAATGAGATTACATGGAAGTGTGCTGTGTGATCTGGGAGTACTGATGTGGACAGGTATATATAATATAGATGCGCTTATGAATGTGTAAAATGTCATTGCACTGTTGTAGTTTCACTTTGAATTACCACAAAATGTATTGAATGATTCCTAGTTTATTTGTTTGCAAGCTGATAATACTGTTCAGGATGGCACATTTAAATGTCAGATTATAATGAATAATTATAAATAAATGTATAAATTTATAATAGTGAAGGAATAAGTGGCTTTAAGTGATCAGCACTGTTGAATAGTATATCATAAGCTTCCTCTAATATGCTTGACACTTTTGTTGGATTTTCTGATTTACAGACATCCAAAAATATTGATTTTGCACCTCAAAATGTGAAGGAATTTGAAGGTCTTTGCTTGACTATCGTATTTGCTGCTATAATCATTTTCCAGTATGTATCCAAACAACTTGCAGCTGTTTTACAGCTGAAATATTGTTGCTTATGTGAAAATGCACTAAAATGTTAAATATATAAAGAATGTTGCCAACTTTCTTTGTACAGCTTTTTTTCTTGAGAAAATTCACTATGAGTAACGCTCATCTGCTGCTTAGGAAAAAAGCCTGGCATATTTCAATATTTTATGTGTCCTATTCTTAATGTTTTCTCCTTTTTAATGTCTTATGTGTGGTGTTGTATAAGCAGCTGAATTTCTCTTACAGAACCTTAGTCATTCTCTTTCTTCATCTGCTGCACCCCAAGGCCGCCCATCCCCTCCTCCACCTGCCTCCGCACCCCCAAGAATGGACACTGACTGCCCGTCTATATATATCCCTCAGAAGGGGCCAGCTGTGCCTAAATACTCCCTTCCCCTCCAATGTCTGCTTGTCTGGTGTAGGTTTGCAGCAGGGGCCAGGGCCAAGAAGGTACACTGTGCCTTCTCAGAGAGGGCGAGATGGTGGATGAAGCTTAGGACCATACTAAAGATCCGACCTGGACTTAAGAAGACCAAGGATTTGCTAAACTAGGACTCTCATTTCAGGTTTTGGCTATTTTTTATGAGGAATTGAGAAGACTACTTTTGGGAGATTCAAAATGGAGTCGGGCAGTGGTGGGGTGGCAGCTTTGGCCTCGTTCATCATGAATGAAGAAGAACTGAAAAGAAAGCAAAGGGAGAAACTCAAGAAACTACAGGCCACAGGAGGAAACCCTCGACCGCCACGTTCCTTGTTCTTCTTCACGCTCAAAAACCCTTTCCGGAAGACCTGCATCAACATTGTGGAATGGAAGTATCCTTCAAACTTACATCCATTTTAGTTTCCATCCTTTTGGACTGTGGTTTGATGTTTGTATAGTTTTGAATCATAATTGAGATGGGTGTGTTTTAGAAAGGCATCCATCCCCCAGAGAGCTGGTTTAGCATGCATGCCAGAAAAAGCATGCAACCATAACTCTGATCTGTCTTACTCTGTGTCTTATGTTCAACAAAACCAGACTGAGATATTTGCTCCATTATAGATATCTTCATCTGTGAGGTGGAGAAAATAAAAACAGACAGTTGTTTTTTATAATCCCCAGGTTTAGTGTCTCTTAAGGTGCTGAAATCTGTGTCTCAGTTGTGAACTGAAGGTGTTAAGCTTTTGTTATGTGTCAGCCTCACCACGGTCAATTGGAAGCAGTTGGATCAGGTCTTTACATGGAAGATAAGGATGAACCCCAGCCTATTTACAGCCAGTCAGCAAATGCACTATTAATAAGACTTTAAACTTGTGTTAATCGACCCTATTTACAGTTTTTGTTTCATAGGCTTTAGATTGGAAATTTTGTATATGTAAATACAATTAAAATATTTTTAAGAATCTTTCATAAATGCAAGTTCCTAAATTCACAACAAGAACAAAAATTTACTGTTGCCTTTCAGAAAAAGTTGGAAACGGCTTCTTAACTTCCTCTTTGAGACCACCCTTGGAGACAAAACTGACATATACAGCAAACATTTGCTTTACGAAGTGAAACTTTCAGTTCCTGATTAGTTCATTAAGCAAGACGCATATAAATGTGAATAGAAGATTTTCAAGTAGAAGTGTTTTAGCTTTTGTACTGAGGTGAATAGGAGATGTAATTTTGGAGCTCTTTTTTTTTTTTGCATAGGTGTATTTATACAGTTTAATGATACTCTGGTTGTGTACAGCTGTTGCGTGGGATCACTAGTGGACATGATTCTGAGCTGGCAGGGAAATTCTGATTCCACTAATGGCAGAAATTCACAAATAATTACAGTTCGTTGGAGACTGTGGGTCATGTAGTTTAAACTGTCCTAGTAAATGTTTACTCTGAGGTAAAACCACCTTTACTAGATGGTTTGTGTGTCAGTGATTCTAATTAGCTACTGACCAAATAACTACCCAAAGTCTCTCTCTTTTGTTTAATCACCAAAGCCAGTTTTACATGTATTTGGCTCTGGTTAATTTTTGGTTAAATCAGATTGATGCAATCCGTACTCATATCCACCCCCAACTTGAATGTGAAAAATAATTACCTCCATTTTCCAGTGGTTGTTTTTGCCGTGTCTACTCATTATTTTCCTGAGCAGACTCCATCAGACCCTTTGAAATCATTATCCTGCTAACTATCTTCGCTAACTGTGTAGCCCTGGCTGTGTTTCTGCCCATGCCTGAAGAGGACACCAACAACACCAACTTAACATTGGTGAGAAGTTCTTAAACTACAATTACCATAGGAGAACATATATGTTAAATGAATAATCTCTGATTACAGGTCATTTGAAGTAGTAACGTTACATCAGCTAATTTTGAAAATATTTTTGCTACTGAGGGTAGCAAAGAATATTATGGCACAGGTGAACTGGAGTAAAGGGATAGTTATGTCTTGACACACACCTCATGGTGTGTTGCCAAAAAATCTGAGATGCTTAGACATGTCCAAGATAAAGTGTTGTTCAGATTTTTGCCTACTCAGGTCTTTGGCCCTTGGGTTATAAGGGGGACATAGATGTTTTGAAGCTGATACATGTGCGCTAACGTTCTCGCCCAGTTGGCGGTTACACAGGACAAATATGTGATTTGCATAAGCTCTTAAGAGTTCAAGTTAGATATAATTATGGGTTTATATACCTAGAATGCAATTTAGAACATGTTTTACAAACTGAAAATATACCATGCTAGCAGGTGCTGTTTTGTGTGATGAGTTTTATATTTAGTCTTTGATTTGTGATGTGTGTGTCCAAAAGGTACAAGTGAGGCCTTTATAAATACACTCAAATCTCAGAAGGGGATTTTCATGATGCATCTAATGAGAAATTAACATAGATTCTATTGATATGACTGTTCTGTCCCACATTGAGGGTCCACTTATTGCACAATGATGAGATCATTTTACCCCATGTGGACACAGAACTTTGCTGTTCTGGTAACATTTTTTGTTTCATATACTGCATATAAACACTTAAAGCAATGATAAATCCTCTTTACACAAGCTTATTTCATGACTCAAGCTTTGATGGTATGTAGGTCACACACTCTTTCCACTTTCTCCCAACTCAGCTTAATATGCAGCTATGGGTCTGAATTTAAATAAATGAATATATGTATAGCGAATTGACAAATCAATGCCAGTACTGTTCAACCTCTGTTTCAGATATCATTGCCATCAGGGAGAATGAGAAGCCATCGCCCTGTGCTCAGGCTGGACACGGACGCCGCTGCACCATCAATGGCACTGAATGTCGGGCAGGTTGGCCTGGTCCCAACTTTGGCATCACCCATTTTGACAACTTTGGCTTTGCCATGCTCACAGTCTTTCAGTGTATCACAATGGAGAGCTGGACTGATGTTCTCTACTGGGTAATTACTTATGGACATGATAATCCTACTCTTTACTCTCTTTACATTCATTTATATTATCAGGCAATAATTAAACTTCTCTATGCTAAAGTAAAAAAATTAATGATGGGACACTATAAATTTAACAAGCAGTATAGGCTATATATAATACAATTAAATTATGGTGACATTCAGACCAACAGCAAGATAACAAGGCTGAAATTCAATAGACAAAAATAAAAAAATTAATAGTGTGTAACTTACACAGTATTTCCATTTTTTTGCACTGATCAACAAAATAATTCCAAATGAAGTCAAAGCAGAATTAACTCGAGACCCTGTTTTTCCCGATCTTTGACAATGCGTCTTGCGTTGCACTGCTTTTTAATCATTTTACTTTATAAACATGCTGGACAACCGTGTATGACCTTGCATATTTTGCAGCATCACGCGCATTACGTAACATTCAAGAAATCAAGTTAAAAGAAGTTCATTTTATTTTGAATGGCGTCTCTAGACCTCTTTTTTGTCTCCAAGAAAGACACAGAAATTGTGTTGTATTCCTGAACGAGTCAGTGTGTTTGAACTAATTTGGTTCGATGACTCATTCATAACACTTTTCGCCACCTACTAGTGCAAAGATGTAAACTGCAGAAAGAGAAAAATTCCCACAAATAATGCACAGACTGACCGTTTGTCAATGACAGGATTTTTGGAACAAATCCAAATTTAATGTTTGTCAAATTAGTGATGATTTTATCTTTTAGATTAACGATGCCATGGGGAATGACTGGCCCTGGATCTACTTCCTGACTCTGATACTTGTGGGCTCCTTCTTCATCCTCAACCTCGTCCTTGGAGTATTGAGCGGGTATTAGCTCTGGCTATGTTTTTAATAAAAGGTTTTAATACTAACTGCTTAAAGTTTGGTTAACAAGTTTGGAAGTCTTTATTATTATTCCATCCAAATACACTCTGACTGAAGGAGTCTTCTGAAATGGTTTATGGGAAACAGATCTGTTTAATCAAATTAAATGGCTCATCTTAACTACTTGAGAGACTTAAAAATACAAGAATATCACATGACCAGGAAGCCATTTCAGCAAACTCAACTACATGGTTAAGTGGCCTAACTGAGACGAGTTTTTCCTCAATGCAGGGAGTTTACTAAGGAAAGGGAGAAGTCACGGTCACGAGGAGAGTACCAAAAGCTACGAGAGCGACAACAAATGGATGAGGATCTGAAAGGTTACATGGAATGGATCACTCATGCTGAAGTGATGGATGGAGATTCTGAGGGTAATGGTGCTATTACAGTCCTTTTTACATATGTTTTATGTCATCCTATCGAACTGTCTGTCTGATGTCATTCAAAAAAAAGCACAGGAGCTGCATCTTTAAAGTTTCTCCCTGCTTTGATTTACTCTCCAGCACTTCTTCTTCTTAGAAAGGACACTGATTCAGAGACAGACAGTTTATACCAGATGGAGGGGATCAACAGGGTGATCTATTTCTAGTGAGTGTGCAATCAAGAGCAAAAATATGCATCATGATTTAACCAAAGACTGATTCTTCATTTACTGTGTAATCCGCAGCCGTCTCGCACGCCGCTGGAACATTGTTTTACGGAGAAAGTGTCATGTTTGGGTGAAATCTAAATTCTTCAACTGGTGGGTTCTCCTTGTTGTGTTACTCAACACCCTGGTCATTGCGATGGAGCATCATAACCAGACTGAGGGGTTAACAAGTTTTCAAGGTATGTTCCATTAAGCAATACATTAGATAATACATTACAATACATTCCCAACAAGATTCCCAACTCTTATTTAGTATATAAAAGTTGTTGTATCTTTCAAATAGAATCATTGAGTAATTCTAGTGATTTTATTATATATTTATTTTGGTGAATGAAGTAAGATCTTGATGAGTCTCGGTCCTGTTTGCAGACACTGCCAATGTAATTCTACTCGCCTGTTTCACGATTGAGATGGTTATGAAGATGTATGCATTTGGTCCGAGAGCCTACTTCATGTCCATCTTCAACCGATTTGACTGTTTTGTGGTCACGATCGGAATACTGGAGATATTCTTGGTTGTGTCAAACATCATGACACCACTGGGGATTTCTGTGATGAGATGCATACGACTCTTGCGCTTATTCAAGCTCACAAGGTATGTTCATTTATTTAAACCTTAAGTTATTATACATTTCCAAATAATTTCCAAATCTTACTACCATCTGTCTTAACGTCCTTATTTTACCTTATTTTCCAACTTTTACTCTGAAGTAATGAGAAGAGTACCTTATTAGTACAACTACTTTACTTGCTATCTTCGGCTTTTGCCCTGGATTTTACACTGAGAAATATATCATTTATTTATTAAATCAATATTTTGAAATGTTCATTTTATTTTATTTTAATTTAATGACCTCTCATACACAAAATACATGTTTCCTTCACCAAGACTGTTATTTCCTCTCATTGGTCATTAGGTACTGGACATCACTTAATAACTTAGTGGCATCCTTACTCAACTCAGTGAAATCCATCGCCTCCCTGCTCCTGCTCCTCTTCCTCTTCATTGTCATCTTCGCCCTCCTGGGTATGCAGGTGTTTGGTGGGAAATTGAACTTCCCTGACAGAGTGATTCAGCGCAGTAACTTTGACAACTTCCCACAGGCCCTCATCAGTGTTTTCCAGGTACTTCAACTGCAGTTTTAGTGAAATTGTGCTCTGATTACAGAAGCTGTTTATGTGAGGTTGGGCTTTGTTTTCAGGTCCTAACTGGAGAGGAGTGGGACTCCATTATGTACAATGGAATCATGGCTCATGGCGGACCTCAATCCCCAGGAATTCTTGTCAGCATTTACTTCATAATTCTGTATGTCTGTGGAAACTGTATCCTTTTGAAGCATATGTCATTATTTTCATGTCCATGTTATGAATTTGTCAGAACTGATTGGAGATGATAAATGAGAATTCAGTGTGTTTAAAAGAATATAGCAAAGCACTCAATATAAAATAAACATTTGCAATTGTTTCTGCTGCTAAGTGAGAAGTATTTCACAACCAGTAATGTTGTATTGTTGCGATAAGTTTGTTTGGACTTTTCCTTAGCAAGTGGTTACATAGTCATTCTCTTGAATGTTTTCTTGGCTATCGCTGTGGACAATCTAGCCGAGGCTGAGAGTCTGACAGCAGCACAGAAAGAGAAAGCAGAGGAGAAGGCCCTAAGGAAACTCATGAGGTAAAAGAACAATTAATTAATAATTTTATTTCATCAAGGATGCATTAAACTGATCAAAAGTCATATTTATTATGTAGCGAATGTTTCTTTTTCAAATAAATGCTGTTCTTTTGAACTTTTCTTCATGAGTCCTGAAAAATGTTGCAGTTTCCACAAAAATAAAATAAAATCGCAGCACAATTGTTTTTGACAAGAAGAAATGTTTCTGTAGTATCAAATCAGCATATTAGAATTATTTCTGAAGGATCATGTGACACTGAAGTCTAGAATAATGGCTGCTGACAATTCAGCTTTGCCATCAAAAGCACAATTACATTTTAAGATATTAAAATAGAAACAGTTATTTTAAATTGTAATTATATTTCACAATATTACTGTTTTACCTTATTTTTGATCAAATAAATTCAGCCTTGGTGAGCATAAGAGACTTCTTTTAAAAACATAAGGAAATTTTACTAACCCCAAACTTTTGAATGTATTTGCATATCTATATATTACTAAACAACATTTTGTCTTATGTTTTTCAAATAAGAACATTGCCAGAGAAAAGTGAGGAGGAGAAGGCCCTGATGGCTAAGAGACTAATGGAGTCCAGGTCAAAAACTGAGGGAATGCCCACCACAGCAAAGGTACATCTGACACAAAAGAGCTCACTGTGCTTATATTATATTATTTTATATATACTGTATATGCCTACTGCAATACTTTACTAGTTGGCTTTCTGTCTAGTCTATTAGGATGATTCACTACATCAGGTCTTCAATCAGCCACATCAAAAATGTTAGGCTCTGATGCTAGGCTCTTATTGTCTGCTAAATAAACAAAGTGTAAATGCCTAAACAAGTTTCATGATTTTGTCTCTAGCTCAAGATAGATGAGTTTGAATCAAATGTTAATGAAGTGAAAGACCCCTTCCCTCCTGCAGACTTTCCAGGTAAGGCTGAAAGACTCTAACACAAGACTTTATATATCATTTGAGGGCTCTGCACTTCATAAAATGCTGGCTCAGACCTCACAGTACCTCTCTAAACATGTAATGGATGAAGTTCAAAGATAGCTGATCTATTATAAGTAAAATGTATTATTAGCTCCAGCCCCCAAGCTCATTTATGGAGCACATTCAAACCACAGGCCTGGCTATTTTCATTTGATTTTCGAGCTGTGCAAAATTTAATTAGCTTCACAGCTTAAACGGCTTTGTGATCAATGCTAATCCAAATAAATCTTATTTCACACAAGTAGATCACAAATAAGCATAATGTTTTTGAGTAGACCATGCTATAATCTTTCTCTCCTACTCAGGTGATGATGAGGAAGAGGAACCAGAGATCCCGATCAGCCCCAGACCCAGACCCATGGCTGACCTACAGCTGAAGGAGACAGTGGTGCCCATGCCTGAGGCCAGCTCCTTTTTCATCTTTGGCCCACAAAACAAGTGAGGCTTTATGGCCTGGTTTATAATACCATGTAGACCACTAAAACTACATATAGAACTAGACTTTTAACAAATTGGCCCAAAATGATTTACTAATGCTGTTTGTCGAAAGGTTCCGGAAGCTTTGCCACAGGATCATCAACCACACGACCTTCACCAACATCATCCTCCTCTTCATCCTCCTCAGCAGTATCTCCCTGGCTGCTGAAGACCCCATCGACCCCCATTCATTCCGAAACAAGGTACCAAAAACTTTGATTATTGCGTTAACTGAACTATTAGTTATCCGTTCCTAAAAATGAACATTCATTCATTCATTTCACAGGTCTTGGCTTATGCCGACATTGTCTTTACAACTGTCTTCACCATTGAAATTGTGCTAAAGGTAATGTGCTTGTCAACTTGATCATGTTACTTTCAGATTTGTACTTTGGCTGACATTTAATTCAGCACTGACCTGTGTATCTTTAGATGACGGTTTATGGAGCGTTCCTACATACTGGCTCTTTCTGCCGAAACTCATTCAACATTTTGGATCTCATTGTTGTGGGTGTTTCCCTCTTGTCCATGGGCATGGAGTAAGTTCAATAATATTTGATGTGGTTTCAGTTTTTAGTATACATTACCCATTATTTTATTGCTTTGACAAGGATATTTTTGTCTTAAACAAGGAATATATAAATAAAAAAATATCAGTTAACTGTTCTCGCACGTGCATTATTCTGCTGATGACCACCAGCAGCATTTTTGCACATTTTTCAATATGTACGAAAAACGTGTGTGAGCCATTTCTTTTAAATGAATCAAACACATGCAGATTACAACTGACTTCATATAATAATGTGTAGTGAAAGAAACAGATTGCAAGTTTCTTTAGTAGTATTCTTTAAAAAAATTAATGAATTAATCATACAAGTGAAGTTTTAATTAAAATACAGTGAAGGCCACTAATTGAATTGCATTATTGTATTGCAGGTCGAGTACTATCTCAGTGGTGAAGATTCTCAGGGTGTTGAGGGTACTAAGACCTCTAAGGGCCATCAACAGGGCCAAAGGGTTAAAGGTGTGTATTCATTCAGCATCTTAACTAAAAAAACTGCTTTGATTTGTGATGTGGCGATTGTCTGTGTATTTAAATATGGATAGCAATTGGTTGGTTGGTTTAGGGCCAGTCTTCAAAGGATGATACATATTAGGCACTAAATATAATAAAATCTTCTAAATATTAATACATTTTTCATCTCCAGCACGTGGTCCAGTGTATGTTTGTGGCCATAAAGACCATTGGGAATATCGTCCTGGTCACCATGCTCTTGGACTTCATGTTCGCCTGCATTGGAGTGCAGCTCTTCAAGGTGAGACAACCACCATATTGTGCTATAAAACCCTGTGTTTCGTTACTGTATGCTAAACGTATTACCTTTTAATTAGGGCAAATTGTACTATTGTACGGACCCCCTTCAAAAGACAGCGGAGGAGTGTCAGTGAGTATTTTTTGCCACATTTCTTTGAATTTTGTGCTTTTTCCTCCTCCTGTTGCTGCTGATATGCATCTAAAACTTTGTTCTTGCATTTGGTTTTTCTTAGGGGAACATTTTTAAAGCATGTGCAAAACTCTCTTCATGACATGGAGGTCCATCAGCGCATGTGGGTCAACAGTGATTTCAACTTTGACAATGTCCTGAACGGCATGCTGGCTCTCTTCACCATCTCCACATTTGAGGGCTGGCCAGAGTGAGTGTGTGAAAATCTACTCCTATTTTCATCAGTCAAGAGCATGTTTCACACAAAACCTTCCTTCACTCATCTTCAACAGGATCCTATATAAGGCTATAGACTCAAATGCAGTAGACACAGGCCCTTTGTACAATAACCGAGTGGGCATCTCCATATTCTTTATCATCTACATCATCATCATTGCCTTCTTCATGATGAACATCTTTGTGGGCTTCGTCATCGTCACTTTCCAAAAACAAGGAGAGCAGGAATACAAGAACTGCGAGCTAGACAAGAACCAGGTAACCAGTGTGATCTTTGATGTTCTTCACATGGGATTTAATCCAGGAATTTGTGTGTAAATTGAAAGACAGATTTTAAGTAAAATATCCTGTTTACAGTATACTGTACATCTGCTTTTCATATACCTGGTTTAACTCCACTTTTACTGTATATACAGTATTTATCAGGATCATGATGTTAATGCAACTGGGCTTACTGTGCTGTAATTTTATAATCATCTTCTCTTTCTGTCTCACCCCTCACCAGCGTCAATGTGTGCAGTATGCACTGAAAGCACGGCCCCTCAGATGCTACATCCCGAAGAACCCGCACCAGTACCGCGTTTGGTACTTCGTGACTTCTTGCTATTTTGAGTACCTCATGTTCTTTCTCATCATGCTCAACACACTCTGTCTTGGAATTCAGGTAAGCAGTTAAATAGAAGTTACATTTATTTACAGCTAATATATATTATGATATACTGATATACACTACTGTTCAAAGGTTTGGGGTCAGTGAGATTTATTTAAAGAAATTAATACTTTTATTCAGCAAGGATGCATTAAATTGATCAAAAGAGGCGGTTTAGTCATTGATAATGACATTAAAAAACATTTTAAAATGTATTTAAATAGGAAGCAATTATTTTCAATTGTAATAATATTTCACAATATTGCCTTTTTTTATTGTATTTTTGATCAAATGTTTTGATCAAATAAATGCAGCCTTGATGATCATTAGAAATCTTCCTGATTTTGAGTGGTAGTCTAATTCAGTCGATATTTTGAATTTTTTTTAATTACTGGCAATGGGTTATAGGGGTGTTTTTCACATTGATTAGGTGTCAAATGTATTATTTTCTATTATTTTAGTAAATATTATGTCATTTTATTGATGCATGTAATATGTATTATCTTTACATTCAATTTATATTGCCTTTAATTCAACCATTACAAAACATTAACATTTACCACTGTTTTCAAGCCAATAAAGTGAAGCTTAATCCCATTCAGTCAGTACGTTAGTCGGAACAATATTCAGTCTGTATAATAGTTTATAAAACAATTTAAAAATGGCTGCTTTGTTAATGTGCTGCCTCTCTTCTCTCTGTGGTACAGCACTGCAACCAGTCCGATCATATAACCAAACTCTCTGACACTCTCAACCTCATCTTCACTGTCCTGTTCACTGGCGAGATGATCGTCAAACTCATTGCATTCAAAGCAAAGGTACACCTGCTTCTTCCATATGAAACTGTGTGAGAAGATGTGCTCTATTTTATGACATTGTTGGTATTTTGTGTGTGCCATGACACAGGGTTACTTTGGAGACCCTTGGAATGTGTTTGATTTCGTCATCGTGGTTGGTAGTATTGTTGACGTGGTCCTCAGTGAGGTTGATGTGAGTATGACAATAATCTGAGACTCCAAACTTACTTAAAAATATTGTCTGAGTGATTTATATGTTATGTTAATGTCTCTACAAAAGCAAAAGCATTTCAAATGGCTTGTATTTTAAACCCGTATTTAGCGATACATGAAGCACAGACCACAGCAAGCAGTCAATATCAGCATTAGTGCACAGGAGGTACAGATTTCATCAGCTCCAGCTTAGTATTATTCTCATTCAACCAACTTTACTCATCAGTGGCCATTGATGGGCCCATTTTCATGATTCATTTCACATGTGTTAATGAACCACCCTCTTTCCATCTCTCACAGCTGCTTAATACACACCGCTCCACATCTCCAAGAGTGATTTGATGCACTTTTTATCGTCTATATAAGTAACCACTTGTTTTGGAAGTGTGATTTTAATTTTGATGTTATGTTGATGTCTCTTATTCGCAAGATGCATTGGCGTTTCTCTCATGTCATCTCTCATCCATCATCCTGACTTCTCATCTTTCTGTTCTCAGGCTGCGCTGGATGCCAGTGGAGGACTGTGGTGTCTACATGGTTGTGCGGTAAATATCATTCTGCGCTGCATGGGACAGACACTGCTCACATTATCTCATACTAAACGAAGAGCAAGGAGAACTGAATTTGTTAGACAGCCATTAATAATACTGATTTTATGGCTCAATCAGCAGATTCCTACTGATGAAAAAAGAAAAAGCTTTTTTAAAAATGTGCTTAATTTATTGCTTCATCTAACTGTGCTTGCCTAAATGGTTTGATTTGAAGGGTTTGTATTCATTATTCCTTATTCTTTATGTAATTAATTTAGGTAACGTCTCTGTCTTGACTGTATTCTTGATTCTGTATTCATTTAGAAGCTTAAATATCCACAAATATGCATGATACCAGATTATGGTGTAGCTATGTATTTTTGCTTTATATGATATTATATGCTATTATATAATATTGTATTATATTACATTACTGATGGAAACAAGTGAAAAGGGTCTATTCTTTTTTCAGGAAGTGAATCCAATGCAGGCAATAGCTGTACGTACATAATCCTGGTTTGTTTTCTTTGTAAACACTTAAAAAATGTCCACTTTAATATTTATAGGTGGAACTAAATATTTCTCTCATAATTCTACTCATTCTTAGGATGCAGAAAATGTCAGAGTTTCCATCACGTTCTTCCGGCTGTTCCGTGTGCTGCGTCTCATTAAACTGCTGAATCGCTCAGAGGGGATCAGGAACCTTCTGTGGACCTTTATTAAGTCCTTCCAGGTCAGACAAGACTAAAGAAAATTAAATAATTAATAATAATAATTATATCTAGTTAATAATATAACAATCATAAAAATTTATTTATTTCTTTTATTATATAATTTTTTAATGAAAAGTGCTTTAGCTTTAACTGAATGTATCTTACAGTCTATGATGATGTGTTTCCTGCTTCAGGCGCTGCCTCATGTGGCTCTTCTCATTGTCATGCTCTTCTTCATCTATGCTGTCATAGGGATGCAGGTGAGCTTCACTTATCTGGTTTCCTTCAGTTGTTTAAATTTCCTGTAGTTTCTCTCATTCTTCTTATATATTTTTTTTTCAGTTCTTTCATTCTCTCTTTCTCCTTCTGTTTATAGATGTTTGGTAAAATTGCTCTGGTCGATGGTACAGAGATTAACCGCAACAATAACTTCCAAACTTTTCCTCAAGCTGTATTGTTATTGTTCCGGTGAGTCAACAATGTACTGAGAGAATTTATTTTTTTTGCTTGTTTGTTCTTTAAAGGGGTCATATGCTGCGATTTCAAGTTTTCTTTTCTCTTTGGAGTGTTACAAGCTGTTCGTGCATAGATAAGATCCCTAAAGTTGCAAAGACTAAAGTCTCAAACCCAAAGAGATATTCTTTATAAAAGTTAAGACTCGTCCACGCCCTCCTAAAATGCCTCGTTTAAACACGCCCCCACATGTCTACGTCACTGTGTTGGAAGATTTGCATAACGCCGCCCAAATGTTCACGCAAAGAAAGAAGGCGTAACTTTTATTCTTGCTGTAGTATTTTTGCCACCGCCGCCATGTCGTGAAGACGCTGTGTGTGTCGTGAAAGCGAAAATACTTTGTTTGGTCTTCCAAAAGAGGACACGACTAGAAATCAGTGGTTAAGTTGTATTTACAAGACTGTTCCAGAACAGTTCAACCCAAATATTCAGATGTGTGCAACACATTTTACGAAGGACTGTTTCCTGATCCTGGTAGAGTAGACTACAATGCCGGCTGTTCTGACTCACAGACTGTAAGTAAGTTTTTATATTTAAAGAATTTGCCACTGATGATTCAAACGCGAGTTTTGAGCAGTGTAGAGTAGCATTTGTAGTTTGTCATTTCTCCGATCACAAATGCAGACATGGTTTTATGTTTATGATGTGATGCAATGCGTAAAAAGACAGTATAAGTCATTATAATCCGTAATTATGTCCCCACTGGATCATGCAACAAATGCCTCCTTTATAATGGGTTTTAATGTTTTTGTCTTGTCGCTCCGGCCGGACATGTGCATCACAATATGGTAAGGGGTGTAACATTTCCGTCACACGCTTGAGGTATTCGGCCACTCACAACGCACTGGATAGCAATAATGTACAGTATGTGGAAAATAATGTGTTTTTTGAACCTTAACCATATAAACACATTTCATTACACCAAATACATAAGATATGACCATATGTCATATGACCTCTTTAATAAAAGTAATTCTTTGCAAACTTGAGAGCCCATATAGTGCACTCAACTCTATATTTTTAGTCTAATAATCAGGTAACTGATGAATGTGTGGGTTCACAGTGTTGCCACTGGAGAGCAGTGGCCTAAAGTCATGCTGGCCTCCATGTATGGGAAGCTCTGTGATGCCAAATCAGACTACGTCCCTGGAGAGGAGTATACCTGTGGCTCCAGCATCGCTGTCTTCTACTTCCTCAGCTTTTACATGCTGTGTGCATTTTTGGTAAACAGATATGAGGCTCTTGTAGTCTATACATGGTAAACTTGGAAATCAGCTCAGAATACAAAACTAAATCAATCTCTTTTTGTAGGTTATCAATTTGTTTGTGGCTGTCATTATGGACAATTTTGATTACCTCACTCACGATTGGTCAATCCTCGGCCCGCATCACTTGGATGAGTTCAAGAAGATCTGGGCAGAGTATGACCCTGAAGCAACGTGAGTTAAAGCACACAAGGCTCCAATACCAGTGTCATCTTATCCTGATGTTCATTTTATGATTTTCCTTAAAACATAATAAAGTACACTGTCTTCTGTCCTTATAAAGGGGACGAATCAAACATCTGGATGTAGTAACTCTCCTGCGGAGGATTCAACCACCGTTGGGTTTTGGTAAATTTTGTCCCCACCGCTCAGCGTGTAAGGTAAGAGAATTGGCTTTTTTTTTGGTTCTGTTCAGAAGTTTGGGGTTGGAAATTTAAAAAAAATTTATGCTCATCAAGGCTGTCTTTATTTGATCAAAAATACAGTAAAAACAGCAATACTGTAAAATATTATTAAAATTTAAAATTGCTGTTATGTATTTCAATATATTTTAAAATTTAATTTATTCCTGATGGCAAAGCTGAATTTTCAGCAGCCATTACTCCAGTCTTTAGTGTCACATGATCCTTCAGAAATCATTCTAATATGCTGATTAGGTGCTAAAGAAACATTTCATATTATTACCAATAACACTGTAAACACTACAATAAAAATTTTGAATTTAAAATTTTTAGAATTGTAACATTTTAATTTAGATTAGCATCCAAGTATTAATTTAAAAAAGTGTTGACCCCAAACTTTTGACCAGTAGTGTTTTTCAGTGAGTATTTCAAACCTGTATTTGTGAACTTCCACCTCAGCGCCTGATTTCCATGAACATGCCGCTGAACAGCGACGGCACAGTGACCTTCAACGCCACACTCTTCGCACTGGTCAGAACAGCTTTGAAAATCAAAACGGAAGGTGTGTAATTGAGATTATGTTTAACAAGCAGCTTATTTCGCGGCATAGTATATTATTTACATGTTTCTGTTAGGAAACTTTGAGCAGGCCAATGAAGAACTGAGAGCCATCATTAAGTCAATCTGGAAGAGGACCAGTATGAAGCTATTGGACCAGGTCATTCCGCCCATTGGAGGTGAGATAGCTGTGATAATAATCATTTATGTTTAATTCACATGTTTTTAAATACAATCCATGTCTGACTGTGATGTAATTTTGTTGGCTGTAGAGGATGAAGTCACCGTTGGAAAGTTCTACGCAACCTTCCTGATTCAGGAACATTTCCGCAAGTTTATGCAGCGGCAGGAGGAATACTACGGTTACAGGCCTACCAAGAAGAACGCTAATGAGATTAAGGTGCACTTTATGATAAATGCTTGTAGTAAACATCATACAAAGGACATTTTTCAAGCAAAATACTAACAAGATTTCCGTCTGACTTTGCAGGCAGGTCTGCGTAGCATTGAGGAGGAAGCAGCACCTGAGCTGCACAGGGCCATCTCAGGTGACCTGATCGCTGAGGATGAGATGGAGCGTGTCTTGGAGGCCGGAGAGGAGGGCATCTACAGGGTCTGCACTAAAGCATCTCCTTAAGGAAATAGACACAAGTAGATAAAGACTTATAGTCTCTGTGTCTCTATCCATGCAGCGGACAGGAGGTCTGTTTGGACTCAACACAGACCCCTTCTCCTCTGAGCCCAGCAGCCCCCTCTCCACACAGGTGACCAGCCAGAGGCCCCTGCAGTTTGTGGAGACTCGTCTGGAGGATATAGAGTCACCTCCAGACTCCGTCTTCCTCTCAAACACTGAGTTCTTCCCTGATAACATGCCAACAACAACCAACACCAATAACAATGCCAACTTTATAGAAGAGTGAGTGGATACCTATAATGAAAAGTGCACTTAATGTGTATCTGTAAAGGTCACAATGCTCATTTGATGCTGTTTTTAGTATGTCATCCAGGTTTACGTTTGAAAACGAGTCACTGTCAGCTGCTGCAACCAGAAACTATTCATATGAGGACATAAGTAAGTGAAAAGAGTAGGTGATTGAAGACATTTTTTTAAATAAATAATAAACAAATATATATTTTTTTTATTAGAAAAATATTATATTACTATTAGGACCTATTAATTACAGTATTACATTGAAAATACTTTTTTATGAAATGTTATTCATTTTTATTGAAAGCACTACAACAAATGCCACCATATACATTACTTTTCAAAAGTTTGGGGTCAAATGTTATAATTATACTTTTATTCAGCAAGGATGCAATAAACTGATCAAAAGTGACAGTAAAGACATTGAATGTTACAAAATATTTTTATTTCAGATAAATGCTGTTCTTTTGAACTTTGCATTTATCAAAGAATCTTTAAAAAATCATGTTTTTACTTTACCAAAAATATTAAGCTGCACAACTGTTTTCCACATTAATAATAATCAGAAATATTTCTTGAGCCCCAAATCAGCATATTAGAATGAGTTCTGAAGGATCATGTGACGCTGAAGACTGGAGTAATGACTGCTGAATTAATTGCATTTTAAAATATATTAAATTAGAAAATAGCCATTATAAATTGTAATAATATTTCACAATGTTGCTGTTTTTACTGTATTTTTGATCAAATAAATGCAGTCTCTTTAAGCATAAAAATACTTCTTTAAAAAGCATTTAAAAATCAGTTATAATCTATCAAGTCATTTATAATATTTATACCATGAAGAAATTCAGCTGATATGACAGAAATCGACAACACTTTATTGTACAAATGACATTATTTTCTGTGCAACAAATAGGAGACTCCAGTTCATATGTGGGCGGGGTCTCAAGTGTTGATGACAGACGGCTGTCAGATTTCACTGTGAGGACCAATATCACACAGGTGTGGACAGATTTCACATTTCCTGAGCTAAACACAGTACAGTGACTACTTGATATCCCTCTCTGACTCCTCCATGTGTGTCTGACTCTCTCAGTTCCCCTGTAACCCCTCATATGGGCCATCAAAGAACCAGAGAGCAGCAACAGAAGCTTCACTAGCCACCAACAAACTCATTCAGCAGGTAAATACACCAGGACACATCTCATGTACTTAACATTCATTCCATACCTTCTCAGGAGAGACTATTACACCATATTGTCCATGAATCCTCAGGCACTGAGAGACGGTGGTCTAGACTCCTTGGCTGAGGACCCACAGTTTGTATCTGTGACTAGGAAGGAGCTGGCAGAAGCCATTAATATTGGCGTGGAGGATATGGAGGGCATGGCTCAGGGCATCGTAAACGGGCAGAGTGGCAAGGTAACAAAACGTAAACGCCGTCCCATCCCAGTTCCACCAGGCACCAAGTCAACCAAACCCAAGGAAAACACTAGTGCTGTGTAGAAATGTATTGAGAGACATTCAGCAAATTCATGAGACGTCTTCAACCTGAATCTTCTACCATTGTCCAAAATCACAATTACTTCAGTTTATGAACAGGTAGTGCACTGGTTGTTTTGAAGGGTGCTTTTTTCAAAGATGGTAAGAGAAATAACATAAAAATGGACGCCTGCCTGAACATGTTACTGCTATTTTAATGAGGTCTGGTGATTTTTATTTCTGATGGCTGTTCTGATTTAGGACTTGTTTTTTGGTGACTGAATTTACCGAACATCCTCAATAAAATTGTTCACACTCTGTTCTGTGAACATTTACAGTTGAGTGAGTTACATAAAACAGACAAATGCCTGAAAACCTTGTAATCTGTGGACATAGAGCCCCAAAGGCAAGTCTTTTCTTTGGTTTGTCTACCACATGTACCTGTGGTTTCAACTTTTTTGTATCGAGTTATAAAATAATTGTTACACTAAATAAGATTATCCTGACATTTTGTTCACAGGAAAATCTTTAGCAGTTTTTAAAGGTGAATTTTTGAAGAAAATAAATATACTGTATACATAAAACATACTGGTCCTAAAAAGAAATTAGATTTTTGATATTTTTCTTCTCATTTAAATGGAAAGTGTTTGCATGCTTGTGACTGACAGGACAAGTACAATATGCAAATAACATCATTTGTGTTTTACACACTCACTTAGCAAATGCTTTTATCCAAAGTGACTTACAAATGAGGCAAGAAGGGCTTATAATGTCCGATAAAGGCTTAATGAAATTTTTTTATCTGCAAATTGAAGTACATATTTATGTTTCACATGAGCCTTTACATTCTTCAAAAGAATCTTCCCCAATGCTCTTAATGGGTTTGAAAATGAAATGTCAGTCGTTGGCTAGTATATATGGAGAAAACATCCCCCTTTTTTCTTGATTATGTAAAGGATTAAGGATTTTTTTTATCATTTCATTTAATGGCGTGTATATTTTTTGTATAGTACAGTTGAGATGGATATAGGACAGTGGGAATGGGATCAGTATGTGACGCAGGCCGGATTTAAACTGGGTCCCTGTTTTGTTTTTTCGTGCACTACACACAGGCACTGACACCCTTTTTCTTAGAAAAAAGATCTAGAGAAGTTTTCTAGGGACATTGGATGTAGACATTTACATGTGAAGCATGCACATCAAAAATACAATGCAGATACTTGACTAAAATAACACTGAAAAAAAGCTTTTGAAAAGTTTTTCACTGAGCAACAATGTTCCAGTTTTTTTTAATCTTCTCAATGTAGCAAATTAAATCATTTTGCTCACTGACTATTGCAACATTGCACCTTTTTAAAGTATAGCTGAACTTAAAAGAATGTGTGGACCGATGCCACAAATTGACGTCTTAAAAGCTGTATTTTCTCTTGTATAAGGTCTGATCTGTCATTTCTGTTCAGCACATTTTTATATTTCATTGCAAAGTACAAGACATTGATGGATTTGCATTTAGATACACGTTTTCACTTTCCACCTCAGCCTGTGTGTCTTGCAAATGAACATTTGTTAAAAGTGCAATTTAATAAACATGAGAGAGATGTTCACATTTTTTCTTGGGATGTGGGAAAAGGTTGTCTAGCTATTTAGATTTATATTGTGTTGTAGAAATAATCTGGAAAATATGCATTCATTTGATGAAATCATTTAATATTAACACAAAATAATCAGTTTTTCAAATAAGAGCACAGTAATTGCATTTTAATTTTTATGAATACTAGCTTTAATATTAATATAACTGCCCTGTCACTCTATTATTGAGCTTTACATCTGCATTAACTATGCCTGTGAGCACATACAGATGAAGTGCAACTGCAAATAGCACAAAGCAAAGGCTAGTATTTAAATATTATTAATATCATATTTGCTGTAGACAGATGGTGTAATGAGCGGTCTATGGCCAGTGCAGCTGTACTACACTGTAGAGAGGGAAACTTGAGAGCAGCTCTAGGTACTATTAATACTGCAACACATCACTGCTCAAGCCTCTTATGGCGTGAAGCTAAATCCATAAAGCAGAGATGAGAGGCTCAGACAGTGTATGAACTGACGTCAGAAGTGTAACAGCTTTACAGTGGTTAAATTAAGACTCATTTTCACAATAATTGATCCCACTAGGCTTCAGTAACAGAAGATGTGCAATTACACAAAACGTAATTACAATGAATTTATTTATACAGGATTTTTACTGACATCAACTAAAGTCCCACGGTGTGGTGCAATCAAACACGCTTAAAGGAAATACAAAAAGCTGAGGGCCAGTGGGCCGATGGTTCCCACGCTGAAGGATAATGTCTTCAAAGTTCTGATGGGACAAACAGCGCATTTCCAGCAGTCCATTTCCATGAAGCACTTCCCCTCAAATGAAGTAATGAGGTTTCTTTACATTTATGCCATACTCTGCCATGGCTGGTGTCAGATCTTCCATTGTCAGCGTGTACTTCTTGTCCTGGGAGGTGTGATGAGATCAGTGTGAATGAGAGATTTTTACAACACATTTTTAACTTCTACAAATGATGGCCTGCAGATGAAACATTCATTATCTAGATTTATTGTAGAATATGTTACTGTACTTATCACAATTTGCAAACACAAACCTTGGTCTTGTTTCGGGAGCTTCCAGAGGCCGTGCCCTTCATTTTGCAGTGCTGTAGTGCATCGTTTGCAATATCTGAGATGAACTTCTGAGACGCCAATGATATGAGACGGATTCTGATAACACAGAATAAAGATGTCAAGGAAGATTCATGATGAGGATTTTTAAATAAGTTTTAATATTGGCCTAATGTATTACCAACAATGCAATACACTTCATGACACATGAATGTGTTATTTAAGCCCATTCACAGGACAATACTCATTTAAGTTTTAAAGTTTTAAAAATCATTCTACTTCTGTAGGGAGTGTTCTGTGTCCTGTAAGGACAGGGCAATGATGTCATTGGTATAATTTCTAAAGCGATTTTTTTTTTCCAGCTGATGAATGGTGAAATATTTAAAGCCAATCTGGCAACGTCTCCAAGATACTTCCAAGAAACCTACCTGAAAAACTATGCGCAAGTGCACTTAGGGCAAAAGCTGCTTTAAACGCAAAGGATGCTCACGCCAAATGTTGATTTAATTTAGTTAATAGAAATTAATTGATAAAGAAAATCTATTAATGACATTATTTTTGACAGCTTCCTCATTTTACAGCATTTTTACACAGGTGCCTAAAACTTGTAACAGTACTGTAGCTTTGCAGTTAGGTTTCTTGAAGCATCTTGGAGACATTGTCACAGATCTTCTGGATTTAGTTTGTCTCAGGTTCTTCATGTCATTCCAGACAGATGATGATCAGATCAGATCTCTGTGTGGAGCACTGGCTGCTGTCAGACAAAAATCTCACTGGATTATTACAATTAATGGCAAAATGAATGTTTGGAAATGTAAACTGATATTTCCTACTGACACACTACATCAAAACATAGAAATAACTTAAAACCATTTTTTAGCTGGTGAAAATATTAGTGTTCAAATAATTTTGGCCACCACTGTAATAACTGTTAAATATATATTATTATAGTATTTATTAACATTTTTAATAAATGTGTTTTTGCCATTTTTTTAAATTTAGTGTACATTTATTTTTATTTCCGTTTTAGTACTTAAACTATATATTTATTTCAGTTAGTTGCCAAAGCAACTTCTCAACTTTAAATTTCCTACTGACACACTACATCAAAACATAGAACTGACTTAAAACCATTTTTTAGCTGGTGAAAATATTAGTGTTCAAATAATTTTGGCCACCACTGTAATAACTGTTAAATATATATTATTATAGTATTTATCAACATTTTTAATAAATGTGTTTTTGCCATTTTTTTTTATTTAGCGTACATTTATTTTTATTTCCGTTTTAGTACTTAAACTATATATTTATTTCAGTTAGTTGCCAAAGCAACTTCTCAACTTTAATTTTTTTTAATCTAATATTTATATTTCATTTCAGCCTTTTTGTCCAATTAAAAAGTATTTTTAATAGTTTTAGTTAATATTTAGTTCAAAATAACACTGATAATAAACGTTATCATCCACTGATGTGGACGTTAATATAGTTATCGTTACAGTTATGGTGTAAATGGGCCTTTAAACTACATTAAAAAGTTACTTTTGTTAGAAAAAATGTTTGCTTAAAGACCCTAACATGTTTTTAGCAGCAGCACTACATAACAGCTTTCTGAGAGAACATCATTCCAACTCACATTCTTGGATCTGAGGCTTCAAACCCAGCTCGGTTGAGGTAGTATCCGGTGACTGCGTCTGGGATCTGAAAAACAGAGACAGTTTGTTAACTCCTAAAGACACCCAGAATCAAAGAATGTACTGCAGTACTGCAAGCATGTGTGGACTGACTGTAGGAGTGTAATCCTCCAGCTGCATCAGGAAATCAGCCAGCGGTGTGGTCGAGATAACGGGCTTCACGTCTCCATTAGCGATGCCTGTGTGCACATACACCCCGTTTGACACGCTGGAGTCGGATGATGGAGTTGCCATTGCTGCCGAGGTCGGAACTGTGAGGGGAAAAGTACGACAGACCTTCAGAACTGCACGAATAATAAAGATTACAGATACACTAACGTTACTCTCCATCTTTATACAGACCAACACTTAAGTGGCTAAAGGTTAAAAGGCAACAGCTACTCTGTGCGCATTTAAACTGTCAAAAAAGACCCCCACCATTACCGCTGCCGACCGCAGGGATGCTGCTGGCGTTTGTGGAGGCGCTGTTCGGGACGCAGTTGCTGCTGCTGCTGCTGCTGCTGCTGCTGGATGCGGTTGCTGCTCCAGTCTGTCCGGTTTGCGTAAGGTCCACGTTCATTTTGTCCTGCTTAGTTTGAATATTCCAGTAAACTGTGGCTACTAGACAAAAGTTAAGTCGATACTCATTTATGCAGGTAAAACAGCGAGGTCTGCGATCAGTCGCTCTGAGGAGACAACTATTTACGCTTGAGACGTGTCACGTGACTAACACTTCCGCGCGCAACCACGACGAAAGTCCGGAGGAGCTGCGCCTCACATCTGAACAATAGTTCCGGAATCGATTGCGTTTCCGTTAACATGTATCCAAGCTTGTTTTGTTTTACAACATATCAAGCGCAAATCTTGTAGTACAGGTTTTGTGTTCAAGTTACATTTTGTAATTTAGATGAGAAAAACATTTCATGCGACGACAGAATCAGGGCTTGCAAACAGCTACATCTAGTGATGGTATTTTGAGTTGGTCACTTGGCATCATACCGTTTAAGGTCATTTACAAAAAAATTTAATAGTAATAATTTCATAAACGGGAGTGTTTTAGTCGTGTGCACTTTGGAATTCAAGGTCACATCTTCTCTTTGATAACGGCCCCAGATCCTCAAACATAAGACTAACAACATAGAGTTTTTATTACTTTAAAACAACCAGTTTTATTTGGTATGTATATATATATTTTTTAATTTTCATATTGTATTATTTATATAATAATAGGATTTGTTTTATATTTATATATTCTATCTATATTACGGTATATATTTAATTGTTTATTTTCTAAATCTTTTTCATTTTGGATATAAACGAGTATGATACATAACTGTATAAATCACCAAAACAAACAAAATGTTTCCAAATTAAAAGTATTTTTATTGTCACAAGAATAATTGTACATTTTAGTAAGAAAATCAAAAATAAATGTGCATATTATAGAAGCCACATATCAATATGTATAAGCTTACAAGAGTATGATACCATAACCACCAGTTCAACTGACATAGACAGTGACAGCAAGGTACAGATATGATCAGGATGATTCAAGGCCCTCTCAACCATTGCCAAATCACTGGAATGATGAATTAAACAACAAAAACATGCCATAAGATGAAATTGTCAAATTTAACTACACTGTCATTTTTTGTCAGAAAAAAGTAATCAAATAAAAGGAAAAAAAAAGTTTAAAAATGTTGTGCTGTTTGTGTGTTATCTGCATCGGAAGGAGTGTTTTTCCCCCCACAGAAATTAATACTGCCAAAGCTCTAATGTGATTATTCAGATGTACAAACATTAATTATAAAGCCAAAACTGTAAAAAGGGTTTTTACCAATTAATTACGAGTTCTTACTTTTTAAAAATGTTAACACTGTAGATCAGTGAAGTTCAATCTAAATTCCAATTAGCTGTGCTCATATTAATTCAAATCTCTGCTGATCAGAAGTATCCTGATGGATTTCAGGGAATGTTGTACTAAAATTAGCTTAACACAGTGTGAGATCATTTGGCACGACAACAATGGAACAGCTAAAATCTCTCCAAAGGAATGACAGAATGGTTTATGGCTTCTAACAGAATGCAACAGCTGTTTGATTAGTGTCGTCAGTCAACTCCTCAATCAATAACATATAGAGCACATTCACCCTTTAACAGCTAATATTTTCAACACCTTTTAGTTGAACAGTAGATAAAAGAAAAAGAACATGTGGATAGCTGGACAGATTGGGAGACAAATATTTATACACCTATTATTTGAATTTCCACAGAACTAGTGAGCAAACAGGAACATTTACCAGTGACTTGGAACACAAAAACAAAGAACAACATGAAGCACAGCAATTGCCAACATTATTGTCTCCATTATAGAAAAGACTAAAGGGTATTTTGCCTTTACTGATTAGATTGTAATGGAAAACCCTAAGGAACATCAGATACATGGAGAACCAAAGGGAGACAAGATTGTAGGCAACACAATTCATATTGAGAAAATAAGAACGTTTCTTTTCACAAGACAGCTTTCCATACAAAACTAAAATTATTTTTTGATTTTCATCACATGAAAATATATATTTCTTTATACATAGCATCTCAGTTACCTTTGCCACAGTGTACTGCATGTCACATGACCATAAAAGGTTTAATTCATTACACTTTTGGATGATTTCATTAGAAATGTTCCCTCATTTTTCAGATGATGTCACAGTAAACTTTGAAACCTATTCTATTTTTTTTTTACTAAATACTTTAATATTAGATCCTATTCAGAAGCATGAAATTCTTTCATTTAGATGTTGAATTACATGCACTGGCTCTACAGAAAAGCCATGCGTATTTCATTAGCAAATGAGGTCTATATTCTATGCATGAAAAACTTTTTGATTTTACTTTATCTCACTGAGCATGGGCTGCTCTGCAAGGCTTGGAAATGTGGTCATATTTTGAATAATATTAAGCAACCCAGACTTAGATTTAGAGACTTGACTCTTAAGGGAAAGTTCCCCCAAAATAATTAATTCACCCACATGTCATACCAACCTGTATGAATTTCTCTCTTCTCACACCAAAGAAAAACGTCTCAGTGATATTTGTGTCTTTTAAAGGGGGTTCAGTGTAGTTCTGGATCCCACTGACTTTCATTATATGGACAAAAACAGTTTAAACTTTTTCTAAAGTAAACCCTTGTGTCCCACAGAAGAAAGCTATTCAGGTTTGGAAAAACACAAGGGTGTGTAAATGATTTTTGGGTGAACTATCCCTTTATATAAAAGCTGAGGAGGATTTCACGCCATCTGTGGTATCTGACCAACCCTATAAGCATGTTACAGTTATCTGTTCAGGAAGCACAAAATACAGGGGTTCAGAGTATAAACAGTCAGATGACTATCGCCCTCCATCGACATCAAACACACAAGCTAAAGAAATTAAACTGTAATGACTTACTTTTGTAAGGCAAAAGTAAGCCGTTTCAAATTTACAGCCATTTCATGTCATCATTTTGATCTTAAAGACTAATTGTAAGCCTGTGTGTGCCACATTTAACACTGGACAACTTATAGACTAAAGGGAACCATGTAGGAAAAACCACACCACGGTGACCATGCAAGAAAACATTGATAAACACTCAACAAACACAATTACAATCATCACCACACATGCACATACACCCAAAACCACTTCTCCATCTCTCTCTCTCTCTCTGCTCAATAATAATATATTTAATGTATCTGTGAACGAGAGCAGAGGTCTGGTGTACACTAATGTTTGTCCTCATGTTTAAATAGTCAACGATGAAAGTTGAATTAGTCACGGTACAGTGAAAAGCATTTCCTGCTTAAATTGCCACTGATATGAATACAACGGACTGGATATGGCATACTGAGAGTACTAGTTGATTAAAAAAAACTTTAAAATGTTACCCTACTGACACGTTGACGAGAACAAGACAAAATGCCATTCAAACTAAAATGAAACTGATGGGGTGAATGGACTACAGTACATATATACACACACACACATACGTGACACTGAAACAGAACAAATCCAATCCAATGTATTGAGATCAGTGTCTGGCTTCACATTTAAAATCAGCCTGAGAGAGAGCGAGAGAAGCAAACGACGATAAACAGACGATTTCAACACCAACATCCGCTCGTGAGCACAAACTACACAGGTGTCCCTCTCTCAAGATGAATCTGCATGAATCTCTGAGCATTTCACAGCCTTGCATAGTATCTCTGATTGCGGGGGACTCTGATGGCAGACAGATGGACAAACGTGACGAGTAAATCGAGGCTGTCGAGATGGATGAGGCTATTTGAAGGTTGACTTCAGCTCTTTGAAAGCAGCTTGTCTTTGTTTCCTCTCCTCCGCCTGACGCTTCTTCTCTTCCTGCTCCTGACGGATTTCTGCCTCAAACCGGTTTGATTCGTTAATGGCCTGCACCTGTCAGAGACAAATATACATTTTTAGGTAATCCTAAATTGAATTTCCTTATCAGAGGCATTCAATACAACCTATCTAGGCAGGAAATTACAGTTATAGAGCTGTCATAGACTAAGAGGGGTTTACAAATATGAATGAATGAATATGCTGATGGTTAAACCTGAGGATTTATTTCACTTAGGGGTGGGAAAAAAAGTATTAAAATGTCATGATACTTTACTTTTGCCTCAAAGAATGTTTTGGCTCCCTTCACTCCCTCAGTTGACACGTCAATCTCTGACAAACGTGCCAAGACATGAAGCCCGCTGTCCTCTGTCAGCTCTCCTGCTGCTGCTTTTCTGAAGATAAGAAGAAACTAGAGAGAAAAAGAAGGAAATAAGGTGATTAATGGGGGAATACAAGTAGTTTCCTGCTCTTCATCATGTACTTCGTTGCTGTGAAATACAGCCAAATCTGCAAGCAAATTGTTTCATGTTTTGACATACTGAAGCATTTACCTCTCTAAAGCTGAGTTTGCCATCGAAGTCCTCATCTACTTCTTTGATCATGTTCTTCAGGCCCAGGTGAGTCTGAGGTGCTCCGAGTTTCTCCATCATCAGCTTCAGCTCCATCAGATCGATAAAGTTGTCTTTCTCTAAATCATACCTGCACACACACAAGCAACTAAGTTATTAAATCATGTTTTGACATACTGAAGCATTTACCTCTCTAAAGCTGAGTTTGCCATCGAAGTCCTCATCTACTTCTTTGATCATGTTCTTCAGGCCCAGGTGAGTCTGAGGTGCTCCGAGTTTCTCCATCATCAGCTTCAGCTCCATCAGATCGATGAAGTTGTCTTTCTCTAAATCATACCTGCACACACACAAGCAACTAAGTTATTAATGCATAAATATCATGTAAAACAGGACTTCTTTTGAAATAAATGTTCCTGAAAACACAAGGAACAGCCATCTCATCACTGGTGATAATGCTGTAATGTCTCCGGTGATCAACAGAGGGCAGTGCAGATAAATAACTGGGCCCTCACTAGCAGGAATACCTTATCAGGACTATTGGAACATCTTTCACTTCTCTTACCAACGGTTCATATATTTTCAGCTTATTTCAATTTAAAGATCATTTAAATAAGTAAAAGGTTAAAAAAAAAGTCATTCTTGTAAAAGTGTTACCAGTGAGAACTCTCAACATCAAATCATTACAAAGACTTTAATCTGGGAAGACACTACACATAATTTTATTTGAATGAAAACTCCTGTGGAGGGCAGAAGTACAGGCCCCCCCAAAAAAGTGTCATTTTAATGTTGTACATCTTTATTATTTATTATTAGGAACATGGTTAATACAAGTATTTTTAAATCATTTTAAAACTTACTGAGGAGCTCCTGGAACTTTGCTGAGAACCACTGATCTACACCAATACAACCCATCTTGTTTTCATTTGTGTACAATAAAATATGGTGTCTATCTTGACTTATGAACATTCTGCTCTGAAACATACAGGAATCTATTAAAGCATCAATATCATCAGTCAGAGCTGAAGTGTTCATTAACAGCCACCCATTTATTATACCCGCTGCTGAGATCATCTTAATGTTCATCTCTCCTGCATTTTTAATAAACAGCTTATGAGCTGCTGGCAATTTACTGAGTAAATAGCAATCCAAGATACTTGTGTGTACATCCGAGAGCATTACAACTGGCAAACTTTATACATAGAATCTACAGACTAAATATAAGCCTGATGTTATATAAACGTTAAAGCATTTCAGTCATTTCGCTTATACACAGGAAAGAAAGGAGGACACTGATCTTACATCTCTCTCACAAACACACACACACACACACACACACACACACTTCATCTTAATGTTCATCTCTCCTGCATTTTTAATAAACAGCTTATGAGCTGCTGGCAATTTACTGAGTAAATAGCAATCCAAGATACTTGTGTGTACATCCGAGAGCATTACAACTGGCAAACTTTATACATAGAATCTACAGACTAAACATAAGCCTGATGTTATATAAACGTTAAAGCATTTCAGTCATTTCTCTTATACACAGGAAAGAAAGGAGGACACTGATCTTACATCTCTCTCACAAACACACACACACACACACACACACACTTCCTGTGGTTCAGCAGACGTAATCACTAATGGTTTGGAACATGTGACATTCACACAGGCCAGACCGATTATATCTGCCTCCTCTTCTTTTGCATCGATAATGAGTTAAATTGATCCACAGGTGCATATTTTCTGGTGCAAAGGCCAGAGAACTGTGTGGGACGGGTGAGTTAGTGTGCAGCAATGGGGCGATGAGAAAGGAATAGTCACATGATATCCCTTTTCTCTCAATTATTATGTACGAGACCACTTCCTCTACACGTCCACATATACACACAAGCAAAAAACCCACATATGAGGTTTTACGTTGCCATGGTAACAGGGTCCTTTAATTAAAAGCAGAGGCCAATGCATTTTGAATGAGACTGATCAACTAGTAAATCTTCTTTCTTCCTTGGATTCTTACTTCCTTCTTGTCATTTTGTTCTTCCTTCTTCCCTGAAAGATATTTTCAATTTGCCCAATAGTGCTCTAAGAAAGCTTCAAATGGAGACCACTTCCTCTACACGTCCACATATACACACAAGCAAAAAACCCACATATTGCCCAAAGATGAGGTTTTACGTTGCCATGGTAACAGGGTCCTTTAATTAAAAGCAGAGGCCAATGCATTTTGAATGAGACTCTGATCAACTAGTAAATCTTCTTTCTTCCTTGGATTCTTACTTCCTTCTTGTCATTTTGTTCTTCCTTCTTCCCTGAAAGATATTTTCAATTTGCCCAATAGTGCTCTAAGAAAGCTTCAAATTTGTTTTGGACAGCTTAAGTGATATTAATACAATAAAATAAAATGAAATACGATATTTAAGTACAATAACATTAAAATAAAAGATTAAAATAAAATATACAGAATTAAAACAATGGTAAAAGAGACATTACAGAAAAATAAGATATTACAACTAAATGAAACAAGATATTAAAGTAAGAGTTTAAAATAAAATATTAAAATAAAACAATGAAATAAGAGACATTTAAAGTAAAATAAGACATTAATAAATACTTCAATTTTCAATTAATTTGAAGACTAAATCTATAAATATTCTGCCGATAAGTTTTTATCTCCCTCATTAACTCCTTCTAGGCAATCCCATCATGCTCCCTGCTCATGAATATGGAGTGTGTCTCCACCTGCCTCAGAGACATGGCTTCTGTATTCCTGTCTACCGACACAAGACACCCTGCTGATGCCAGGTCTCTCACACACACATAAAACTGCATCTCTTCTCATTAACCCTGTATCACTGACATCTTCTCATCACTAATTCAAAGGCCAAAAGAGCGTGTTCATGTTCAGGGGCACAAAATCTCTCAAATGAACTCTTCGTGCTGTGGCATCTGACATATCAGGCTAACCTTGATCACAGTGCTCTGAAAAATGCTGTTTGATGAAGGATTGCAGTTGTGGGGCATCTGAGGGTCATGTTTCTCTGTGGACACTGCTATCCAGGGTTTGGTTGAAGATTACAGTACAGCAGCGGTTAATCAAACTAATGTGATTTCACGGCAAGCGAGATTAAGCTGGTGGTTTATTTTTGAAAGGCAAAATCAGATCACTTGAGAGACCGAGCAACCAGTGTCCATAGTGGTTTCAAATCAATAATTTACGTCTGCATACGGCTAGTCTGTTTAACAAAAGAAAGGTCAAGCATGCTCAGTGCGATTAAAGGTCAGCTGTAATTTAAATCCACCATGTTTAATTATAAATTAACTCCTGAAATCACATATGCTTACTTCTGAAAGAGTCCTCATGCTTTAGAATGACCAAGATTTGTAAAAGATTACCGCCATGCCTGTTCTTTGCATTTTATTGTCATGAGTCAAGCTGAATCACTTGGTGTAATTTCCTCCCAATCATGCTCAACAGACGTTTTTAGCCTGAACATGGTGAATTATGACTTATGGTCTCCTGGTTTATCCACAAATTCCATTTTACATAGAAATGTAAATGGGATCTGCAGAAAAAAAAAAAGTAGCATTAACAAAACCTCATCAACCGATAACAATTTTCCAGTGGCCTTGTTTCCAAAGATACACTATCATCATTCAAAGGTTTTGGGGTCATTAGAATTTTTAGGAGAAATTAATACTTTTATTCAGCAAGGATGCATTTAATTAATCAAAACACCATTAACAAAACCTCATCAACCGATAACAATTTTCCAGTGGCCTTGTTTCCAAAGATACACTATCATCATTCAAAGGTTTTGGGGTCATTAGAATTTTTTAGGAGAAATTAATACTTTTATTCAGCAAGGATGCATTTAATTAATCAAAACATAAGACAAGAGTGAAATCAAGACCAGGTGATTAAAGTATTTTCAGTTTCTGACTGACTCCATTTACTCTAACTTACATGTGGTGTTTAAGATACTTCACAGATTATGAAAAGCTCCCAAGTGCTAAAAATCCAACAAGACAGAATGTAGTAACACTTCAGTTGGTTGCAACAATCTGGAAAGCTTCAGCTGTATTCTTACCAAACACAGCTGACAAAATAATGTTTTACCATCTATATGGAAACGCAAAGCAGTTGCTGCCCAAAAAGCTGAAATAAAGAATTTTTCCCCTTTTCTGTTACAAGTGCACTTGAGGAAGATCACATTTTTGCCCAAATAAGTCTTTAAGCTGAACACTTCACACTACAGATGATTGAGGAAGCAAATGCAATCAGCACTTCCTTATAATAACCAAGAGAGGTAGAGTCACAGCCCTGAGCCGATACAAGTTTGTTGAGTAGTTATAAAGAAAGTCAAAAGAAGGAACAAGAAAGCAAATGTGTAGCTTTATTTGTGCTTTGTGTATTTAAAAAGTCCTCGTTATCCAGTTATCTACTTTCAAGAACTCTTGAAAAACTTTACCATGCAAGTCTGAACTTGAATGAAAGTTAAGGAATGTTGCGTTTTCTTGCTCTTTAAAGGGGTTTAGACTTGCAACATTTTTTCTGTGCAGTCTCAGGGGACTTCAGCTAATGAGGTTTTAGCTGACTACTGACGATGGACACAAATGTGCTGAATCTATCCAGCTTACTTGTAGGACACATGACACACTGTAGGAAAACACGACTCCGAAAGAGAGTGAGAGAGAATGGGGAACAGGAAATACTCAAATAGCCCTGTGAGAGTCTCAATCTGCTACTTCGACACTGACCTCGAGAAAGTGCTAGCTGCACTTCCAAATTCCTCTTGAAATTCATTTACAAATGATTTGTTTAAAACGAACACTTCAGCTGAGCCACCCAAGAGCAGAAATCTGACTTTAAGAAAATCCTTTTACATAAGTTACTGGACACTTCAAACCATTGACATTGTCATCAGTTTTTCAGCTGGACAACGTCAAAGACTGTAAATATAACAAGACTGTTCACTCAAATTACTATGAATAGGAGAAAGTGCAACGCACAATATGGTGAAATAAGTCCCGCCTTCTAAATAAAAGAACCGATCAACAATTGGTAAAGTCGTCATGTCACTACAGCTGCCATTAGAAGCTCTGGTTCCCTCTGCTTAATACTATTTGAGCATAGGAAACAACACTTATGGGACAGTCCATGTCAGATTTTGTTGCCGTTTCGAAATATATTATTTAATATTATTTATTTTTGAGATTTCAGTGTTGGAAAGTTCATGCAGTGGTCTTGCATGTCTGAAACAGCTGCCCAGAGGCATTGCAAATATGGCCACTGAGTGAACCGACTTTCCTTGAAAGGGACTTTTTCAAAGGGACAGTGATTGTTCTCTAAGCCCCGCCCTCTTTGGTTAACCTTCCACAGGAGTGAACTGAGACTTCCACACACAGAATGATTTTTTAGTATAGTGTTAAAAATTGGATTGATATTATTTTGCAATGAAGTGTAACATTGAAAAGCATTTTATCTGCCTTTTTTTCCCTTAAAAACAATCTAACTTAAAATTTGTGGTGACCGCAAATCTGAGTTAAGCCATAGAAAAAAGAAAATCCTCAAAGTGACTATAAATGATTAGAGTAATAAGTGTACAGAATTGTTCCTTATGTTTCTACAACACATTCACTATAGTACAGTGAACAGCAATAAATCGGCAATGACATGAATCTGTTTGTGAACAAAATTACTCATGTTAATTTTTTTACACAGTTTAGTTTACACAAACTAGTATTTATTTATTTAAAATACTGAGGAAATCAATTGTATTCTTATTATAAACACCATGTTTTTACCACATTTTTATTTTAGCAGCCAAATTCCAAAAGTATCCACAGGACTTTCATAAGACACGAACTTGTCTGATCTATGGCAGACGTCAACACTTGCTAAGATTGGTTAACATTTTTAATGCAGGTCTCTCAGCAGAGGAAATTCTTCAGTAGTTTCAGAGTTTCATTTTAACTTAACATGGTAAAGTATACATCTTTTACTTGTGTGTGTAATGACACTAAAACTCTAAATGGGGCTGAATTTAGAAGGCGAATCTGTCGATGCTGATGCCTAAAATACCACCACTTAAATTCATGCAGACTGTTACCGAAACCAACCATTGCAGCTAAATGGATTGTGCATTGTGGACTTTGTGTTTGTCAGAATGTGAGGCATGTAACAGGATTTGAGATTAAGCAATTGCCTGAATTTACTGAAATGCTGCCTGATGCCAGCCGAAATACACATGCCTGTCTGAACAGTCACCCTTTAATGCATGCCTATAGCTGCTGCTGATTTAATTATCAAAATGTCTGATTAAATTTGAGTGGAATGATGCCTTGGAGCTAAAGAGAGACAGCAGTATTGCTCAAGGTGGTCTGAAGGACAGTAGTTGCATGTCAGCATAGCATTTTCTCATGATTTTTTTTGTCCATGATGTGCTGATAAGCAAGAAACTTCATATTTTACTCGGACGCATGAGGAGTGAACAACCAACTCTTTTTCCTCCTCCCTCCCTTTCCTATCTCTTCCTGCCAATCTCCTTAATCCAAGGTTGCCAAGCAACAGCTGACAGAAGAAGTCATGGGAAAACCCTCATAAACACGTGATCCGTTTCAAGCACATTCTTCACAACGGCCTGGCGTAACAGGCGTGATCAATCAGGACCAACTGCACCAAAACTGTGTTCGAGCATTTCACATTCACTAGACATCTGTGCTACTTGTGTGTGAAGACATCATTTACACTCGATTTGATTTCATGAGATGGGATAGGATGAGGGAATGGTCCAAAGAGAGGCACAACAAAAGCAAGCGTAAACATAAGAATGAGAATGAAGGTCAATTACATTTACAGATCGTTGGAGAATTTCCCTGTACTATCAGGCACAAATCTTGATAAGCAAATCTGAAAGTAACAGCCTACACAAACAACAAATCATTTCTAAAAGACTGTAGCCTATGAAAGGGAAGCAACAAACTGTTTTCTGTAAAGTGGTCAGGTAGTTCATGTTCTTGTGTGAGGCAAAGGACAGAAACCATGACAAGTATTTCCTGTTTTTCATTATTTAAACTGAGGTAAATGAGTTACTCAAAAAAAAAAAAAAAAAGATCATTGTCAGAGAATAATGGCTTTCAAAGGCAGAATCTGACAGCTTCTATTCATATTTCTTCAGAAAAATGACCTTACCATCCACGTAAATCAGTTTTCCTCATGAATTACCCGAGATCAATAGAATTCAAGGCTCTTCACACACTTGTAATTCTAAAACTAATGGTCAGTTTGAAACTCCTACAGTCAAGAATACTGACAGCAACATTTTTTCAGATTATTTTCAGCTTCTTCACTTGAACCTGAGCCTGTAAAATGCAATTTTAAGATGATCCCTGCTCCTCAATCCAGACATTCAATCCAGCTTGCAGCACATATAAAGATGACATGCTAAATGCATGAAGGTTTACATAACTGATAAGATGGATCCATCATTATCCACCCACTCTATAGATGACTATTAATAAAAAGATGAAGCATTCTCAAAGAGACGAGTCACTGCAATGCACTACTGGCTAACATTCCTTACTAAAAGTCAATCCACGGAAAATGGTAAACCAACCTAACAAGGTTTTGTATGCTTTTCATATTCATTTTTATAAGCAAAAATTTACAGTTACAGTTCCTAGATACAGATTATTTGACTGCTTTTACCAAAACTGCACATTTAATGCATTTTGGTGATAAAGTGAGATCAAGATAAAGTCTTCCTTTTTGAGTCCAACACTGCACTGAACAATAATACATTAGGCCAGGTGGTCTCAGGAAATGTCCAGTAATTTTAGTACTATTCATATATTAAAATATAATTCTAAAATTAAATTAAAATACTAAAAAGAACAGAAAATCAAGATGGAAACTTGATTTAAATGTATGTTTATTTACATTATGTTTCTTTTCATTTCCCCTAATTATTGTTTTCTTAAAATAATATACAATTTTGGAATTTTTAATAATCTATACAATCACAAAATGCTAATATAAACAAAATATTAATATAAAATGTTAATACATTTAATCAACCACATTAATTTAATAAATCATTATACAAGTTTGAATTTCTGTAAATATTCTGTTATAAAAAAAAAAGAGAGATTCACAGATTGACAAACACATGGGCTTTCACACTTATGGGCCATTCTAAACCCTGGGTAAAGGTTATGTTTTCATGTTTCACACTTCATTCTGGGTTAACGTTCTTATTTGAATATTTTTCTCTTCATCACTCCAGTTAAAATATTTACTGTTGCTGTTGGACATTAATAATTTCCCTCAATTCCAACTATTTCCTGAAACTAAAAGCACAATGTTTCTGTGACTGTACAAAGCTTGTGAATATTTATTGAGGTAAAGACTGATGCAGTTTATGCATGACTGTGACAAACACATGGGCTTTCACACTTATGGGCCATTCTAAACCCTGGGTAAAGGTTATGTTTTCATGTTTCACACTTCATTCTGGGTTAACGTTCTTATTTGAATATTTTTCTCTTCATCACTCCAGTTAAAATATTTACTGTTGCTGTTGGACATTAACAATTTCCCTCAATTCCAACTATTTCCTGAAACTAAAAGCACAATGTTTCTGTGACTGTACAAAGCTTGTGAATATTTATTGAGGTAAAGACTGATGCAGTTTATGCATGACTATGCACTGCATATAACGCAGCAATGAACTACATTCTCTGCCACTAGCTGATGATCGCAGGCAGCACTAACCTCGATCTGCTGGGATTATAGACCAGGTGACTAACCATTAGTCCTTAAGCAGAATCCTTCACGGATCAGCCAATGGCCACACAATCCCAGAGGTTATTTATAGTGAGCGGAGAGTGCGAAGCATGAACATAAAATGTCACAAACAGAAAAGAACAGGGAGTAATGGCCTGGCGAGACGAAAACTAAAAGAGGAGAACTTCCTGAAGGAGTGCTGAGGTTACATATGGCCTTTCTGGAAACACAACAATCTAATACACTTCCTACTGCATAAATGAGTCATTGAGCTTGTGATGGCTGTGTGTGAATGCCAAATAATGGTGTAAAACCTCACACCTACACAACCACAGGCAGCTTCTGAAGAAAAGATTAGGCATGTCTTTTATACTCCATATCGCTATTAAATGTATTTTTTTAAAGGAAAGCAAAGCTACATGAAATCGGTACACAATTAGGGAACTTAATTAAAAGTTTCAGAGAATCCAATTCAAGACTTTCATGCATGATTTGAGTGATTACTTCCTATCCATCTTAAATATATAAATTGAGCAAGTGTAGTATCTCATTTGCAGAGACAGCGTGTATTGATTGGCTTTCTTTTTACTCTTAACTTCATCTTATCCTCTTAGGTCACTGTGTCAGTTAGATTTGGCAGAATGCAGAAGCTTTTGTGGATAAAATCCTTGGCTGTATTTACTTTCAAGGCATCTACATCATATTAGAAGCATAACATCCTGTGAGCCAAACGCGCTAAGGGGTTCTTTAAACATGCAGGATATTCAGAAATGAGAAAATGGGTGATTTAGAGAATAATCACATCATTTTGCTTTCTGCAGGGAGAAAGGCATAACCATTTAAGGACTTGGCAAATATATACGCTGGAGAGAGAAATAAATGTATACGCTAGTTAGAGAAATGCTCATTACATTCTGCTATAATACATTATACATTACCACAATGAATTTATGATGGCCGCCAATGAGAAACAAGCAATATTTTGCCTACTGACAACTCACTAAAAACTTCTGCACCACAGTGTCCTGCAGGCTTACGTTCAAACATTCCTTAATGTGTCCGATGTTATCTTTTCTGAGAAATATGTCCCTGAGAAAAATGCACAAGGAAGGGAGCAGTTTCTTCTGCTTCCCTCATTACTAAAGGCGAGGAACGCTCCTCACAGGACTAAAGCCCCTTGCTCATATGCAGGCACAGCATGGGACCTGTACACATAATCACTCAGCCAATTAGGTCACACTGCCACTCACATTACTAGAGATGAGCAGGGGGGATAAGAGGGGCTGGAGTTCATCTGCTGGAAGGAATGTGTTAACGATTTTTTTTCTATCATGTCTGCTAAGTTGCAAATGGCACTGGCATTGTCAGCCCTTGGCCGTCTTCTTGTGGATAAATAAAAAGTAACAGATAGAATGACAACAAGTGTCTTTGCGTTCTCTCTTTACTCCGTCATTGGTTTGCTTTCTTCAGTTCAGTTTTTTCTGTGCGCTCATTCACTAAGCTGAATAGCCAGTCAGAGTTCTCTTTCTCGCGGACGAGTTCCAACACTGATTTGACATGCAGAATCGGCTGAAAAACAGAGTGCATCCGACTAGAGCCAATGGTGTGGAACACCCCCAAAAAAAGTAAAGCCGATCAACGTTCAACAACCACCTGACATTGCCCAACAGCCGACCGTCTGCTTGTTGTGTCCCGGGCTTTCAATAGCTGTCCAACGCCATGCAGAAGGAGGAAGGATTGCTGTTTACCATTAAATTTTAGGTATGCACCAATATTAAAATTCTTGCTGATAAGATCATTATTTTCAATTTATGGCTGATATGGCAATGAATATACTGATATTAAAATGTAATGTATTTTAGTGTAAATACTAGGGCTGGGCAAGTTAACGCATTATTATCATGTTAACGCATTAATTGATTAATGCCGACAATTATTTTATCGCCCATTAATGCAGTTTTTTATTATTTTGAAAGTCCATTGCTCACTGGTTCGAATACACATACAGATAAACCATGAGTCACAGGAGGGGTGGGATGTTGATCAGTAGGCCTACTGGCTTGGGATGGGTGTCATCATGCGTCTCAACCAATAAGAGCATTTGGGGTGGGCCTAAGACTCCAGTAGCGCTCACATGAATGCTCCCGATAAAAATATTTAGGCTAAGCATCAACATTCACAAACCACTGTTCTTTGTTATTTTTAACAGAAAAGAATGCAACGTGCTCGTAATCACGACTTCATAAGTGGGAAATAGGAAGTTTCCGATAGCATGTGAAGACAGCAGAGAAGCACTCTCGCTCAACACAGTGGAGTGCATCATTTTGTTAACTTTGTGGTTTATTATTTTGAGTGGTTTGTGACGCGGTAACACACGGCCCTCTCACAATATATTGCTTTACAGATCTATCACTCTTGCCGCTCAGAAATGTTCACGCAATCATGCTGCACGTATCATAAGTTCCGCGCTCTGGCGCGGTTAGCGCTCACATAATCTATATAACTGAACCGCGCTCTGGCCCACCTCTTCCTACCGAGCCAGGGACGGCTATACGAACCGCTCCCGAGCGCAGCACGGAGTGATCACACTAGTCAAACGAACCAGGCTTTGGGGGTCAAACGCGCTCGGGCATGGTTAAGATTGCCTAGTGGGAGTACACCCTTATTCTCCCGCATGCCGCACACACAAATCTCTACCCGCCCGCAGATGAGTAGGTCTCTACTCGGAAGGTGCCGGTTATAAATGTTATGATCGAGGCGCTGGACTCTGAGCATAACTTGTTTTTCTATAACAAACCATAAAATATTTTCTATAAAAACGTTAATGCCCTGGCAGTGGCAAATAGCTTTGGTTTTATATTTAATTTGATTACATTAATTTTATAAGTTGAGATTTACAATAAATATTTTAACTGCTACTATGTAAAAGGAATACTGCTGTAAAAAAGCACCTTATTTGTTTAAAGTGTTTGCAGACCAAATGTTATTGCACTTTTGTTCATATAGCAGTACTTTTAAATGAAAAAAGTGCGCAATACACTACATTTGAATGCATTATTGAATTTTGTGCATAATGCGAATAAATCGCAGAAAATCATGCAATTAATCGCGATAAAAAAAAATTAATTGTTGCCCAGCACTAGTAAATATATTTAAAATATACTAAAAATCACGCTACAAATAAATTTTGGCATTACAACATTATAATCTACAGTATGAAAATAGATATTTTATTGAGATTTGCTATTTCACACTTAAGAGTATCAGGCCTGGGTGTGGCTAGAGAAATTGAACTCAGGTGTGATAAACCACAGTTTTAACAGGGGGGCAAACACTTCTTCACACAGGGCCATGTAGTTTTGGATTTTGTTTTTCCTTAATAATAAAAACCTTCATTTAAAAACTGCATGTTGTGTTTACTTGTGTTATCTTTGACTAATATTTAAATTAGTTTGATGATCTGAAACATTAAAGTGTGACAAACATGCAAAAAAATAAGAAATCAGGAAGGGGGCCAACACTTTTTCACACCACTGTATATGAAGAGTTCATTTGCAAAAACCGATAATTCTATTTTTACTTTTTTTCAGAAATCACGCTTTTTTTATTGCGCATTCCAAATAATATCAATCAAACTGCAGTGGAGTTGTTTTGATTAAGTAATAATAACTTAAACAAATACAGGTAATTTACAAAATTAAAGTTAATTGAAAGTATGTTTTTTTTACATATTAAAAGTTTGTTTTATAACAAAAGCAGATAACGCCAACAATCGTTTTTTGGCAAAAGCAGATAACGTCACATTTCATGCTTTAGAGTTTTAAAAAACACTTGTTTAATCTTTGTAATCTCCTCAGATGACAATGCCTGACAAACGTTGTTGTTGTTGTTGTGATCATAAACTGTATGGATGTGATTACGCACAATACACGGAGCTTTTCCCTCACCATTGTAACGCGTTGCTTTTGCAAGGTTTCCGTGAAAACGTTTCAGCTTTTATTTTCCTTTTTCGCCCCGAAGAAGATATAACAGGTTCATCAAGTTTGTGGAAATGATTCATCCTCGATCACATTTAGTCAGCTTTGACGAAACTCCTCTCAGCTAGCATGTCTTTTCAAAGTGAAAGTAGCCTTGTCACCTGACTGGAATACAACACGCTGATTCGCTAAAATGGACTTATCGGCTTCTGTTCAAAAACAACAAGGGCGCTTGTCGGCTTCTGCAGTAAAAACGTGAACTCGCAATGCCTTGAAAGTAGACAAAACTGGCTTTTTTAACAAAACGTGTTTAGGGTTCAGATCTATATATATATATTTTTTTTTATTTTTTTTTTTTATCACCTATATATATTTTTATCACCTATATATTTTTTATATCAACTAATGCTAAAAATTTCAAATATCAGCCAATAACCAATATGGTACTACTGATGTGCTGTGCATCCCTAGTAAACATATTTAGTCAGATGTGAGTTTGATTTCTGTATCTGATGTATACAAAAAAGGTTTCTTGGTGAGGTGCAAATACACGGCAAGTTTAAACTAGATAAAGTTTGTCAAGACCAACTTTAAATTGGCTTGAGAAAGCCTGATCAGAAAGTTGTAAAAGTTTTTACATTTTTTTAAAGTTTGACGGTTTTCAGTTTGAAATAGTTTGAAGTTTAAAGTAGTTTTAAAGCTTAAAGCTTGAATCTTTTGAAGGCAATACAGCCTGATAGACAGATAGATAGACAGATAGATAGGAAATATTACATAGAATTGAAGCTTAAATTAGTTCATATGGTTTCATATTGCCAAGGTATTCTGGATGGTTGCTAGGGTGTTGCTATGTGGTTGCTAAGGTACTCTGGGTGGTTGCTATGTTGTTGCTATGCGGCTGCTGTTGCTAGGGTGTTACTATGCTGTTGCTAGGGTACTTGGGGTGGTTACTAAAGTGTTGCTATGCGGTTGCTAGGGTATTCTGGGTGGTTGCTAGGTTGTCGGCTGCTATTGGGTACCTGAGGTTGTTGCTATGCGGTTGCTAGGGTACTCTGGGTGGTTGCTAGGGTGTTATTATGCGGTTGCTAGGTGCCACAGGTGGTTGCTAAGGTGCCCGGCGCAGTTGCTAGGGTGTTGCTATGTGGTTGCTAGGGTACTTGGGGTGGTTGCTAGGATGTTGCCATGTGGTTGCTAGGGTGTTGCTATGTGGTTGCTAGGGTACTGAGGGTGGTTGCTAGGTTGGTTTGGCTAGTTGCTAGAGTGTTGTTATAAACATAGATATATAGATAGATAGATAGATAGATAGATAGATAGATAGATAGATAGA